>NC_142794.1:59505546-59722949 GCF_049724085.1 Artemia sp. Qi Xiang Cuo
GACAACAAACACCTATGAAAGGCTAAGAAATCCAGCTCAGAAAAGTCAAATGTAGCAATCCACCCATCCCAAATCATAGGTTTCAGACACTACACACCTAATGAAAGTCTAAGAAATCCAACTCAGAAAAGCCCGAAATAGCCAAACTACATATCCCAAATCATCGGTTTCAGTCAACACACACCAACGAAAGACTAAGAAACCTTAGCTCAGAAAAGTCAAAAATAGCAAACTATTCATCCCAAACTATAGGTTTCAGACAACATTCACCTACGAAATACTAGAAAACCTTAGCTCTGAAAAGTCCAAAAAGCAAACTACACATCCCAAATCATAGGTTTCAGACACTACACACCTATGAAAGACTAAGAAATCCAACTCAGAAAAGCCCGAAATAGGAATTTACATATCCCAAATCATAGGTTTCAGACATCATTCACCAACGAAATACTAAGAAACCTTAGCTCAGAAAAGTCAAAAATAGCAAACTACATATCCTAAATCATAAGTTTCAGTCAACACACACCAACGAAAGGCTAAGAAACCTAGCTCATAAAAGCCTGAAATAGCAAACTATTCATCCCAAACTATTGGTTTCAGACACCATTCACCTAGGAAATACTAGGAAACCTTAGCTCAGAAAAGCCTGAAGTAGCAAACTACACATTCCCAAATCATGGGTTTCAGACAACACACATCAACGAAAGACGGGTGGTCGGGGAGAGCCTTTGAGGGTCTGTGGGTCCCTTGAGGGCCGGGGGTCCGGTGGGAGCTCGGGGGGCCCTTGGGGGGCCCGGGGGGGCCTTTGGGACCCCGTTGGTCCTTTGGGAGCTCGATGGGCCTTTGGGGACCGGAGGAGGACCTTGGGGGCACAGGGAGGGCCTTGGGGGCACAGGGAGGGCCGTGGGGGGCGGGGGGGTCAGTTTGGGACGGGGGGTGGGGCTTGGGGACCCGGTTGGTCCTTTGGGAGCCTGGGGGTCCTTTGGGGCCCGGGGGAGGGCCTTTGGGGCACAGGGAGGGCCTTTGGGGGTCCGGGGGGACAGTTGGGGGCCTGGGGGACATTTGGGGCCTGGGGATGGCCTTTGGGGGTCTGGGTGAGCCTTTGGGGGGCGCCGGTGTCCCTTTGGGAGGTTGGGGGGCTTTGAGGACCAGTGGAGGGCCTTTGGGGCACAGGGAGGGCCTTTGGGGCACAGGGAGGGCCTTTGGGTGCCTGGGGGACATTTGGGGACCGGTGGAGGGCCTTTGGGACCCCGTTGGTCCTTTGGGAGCCCGGGGGACCTTTGGGGGCCGGGGGGGCCTTTGGGGCACAGGGAGGGCCTTTGGGGGTCCGGGGGACAGTTGGGGGCCTGGGGGACATTTGGGGCCTGGGGATGGCCTTTGGGGGTCTGGGTGGGCCTTTGGGGGCGCCGGTGGCCCTTTGGGAGCTTGGGGGGCTTTGAGGACCGGGGGCTTCCTTCGGGGTTGGGGTAGGAGGATTGGAACCCTTTGGGGTTGGGTTAGAGGACCTCACAACACTGTTCAAATGAAACTTGTGTATTATAACGACCACAGAGTTTCACCATTAAATTCTCTTCTAAAATCTCTTCAAAAATCTTCTTTTAAAATGTCTCTATCTGTTTCGCCGAAATAGTTCCATAACCTGTCTAAAACGGTTTCGCCCAAATAATCCCTAAACGTAAATTCAGCGTGTTCCTTTGTTATTGGCATCTCTGCACTAACGCATTTCAAATTAATAAGAAACCTTTTCGCGCGCTAAAACAATTCATCGCTAAGATGTTTCTTGCCTAATTGTTTCCATGGCCTTTGGTTATTAATATCCTTTTGAGTTCGACCAAAAGAACTGTTCCCGAGGCAAAGACATTAATGATTTGGATATATTCCTGGAGAATTGTTTCTAGGCGGAAATTTTTAAAGTCTGACAGATGATGTCATTGATTGATTGATCTGTCAAGAAAGGGGAAATTAATTTGTTGTTTCTAAGGGGAATTATTGATTCACGATAGGTGAATTGAGGTCGACAGCACAGGTGTTCCAAGGTCAATGTTGTCGTTGTTGTAAGTACATGTTTTCAGCGAATGTCAAGGTTCACAGGTGCTACTCGTGACAGGACCACGTGGTTTATCGTTTTCCAAGTGAGAAAGTTCCTGTTTTTCCAAGTGAGAAAGTTCATGTTTTTCAAATTCTCACTGACAAAACCATAAAACAGACATGAATTGCTGTTGACATTTATAAATGTGACAAGGTTCCTGTTTTTTCATTCTCAGTGAGAAAACCATAAAACAGACATGAATTGCTGTTGACATCCATATATGTGACAAAGTTCCTGTTTTTCAAATTCTCACTGACAAAAACCATAAAACATCCATAATTTGATGTTGACATCCGAGAAAAACATCAAATAAATCGAACAACACACATAACCATCCATGAAAACAACCATAAGTGTGACAAAATTCATGGTTTTTCAAGTGAGAAAATTCCTGTTTTTTCATTCTCACTGAGAAAACCATAAACCACGTGGTTCTGTCACGAGCTCATGACCCCTCTCTACTATTATACAAAACTAGTGCTTTACTGAAAACACAAAAGTCATGTATACAAAAAAGGATTATTGACTTAAGTGTCAGAAGAGGGTATTTAGCCTGACAAAACTAAACAAATCTATGAAGCTTTTCATAGTCTTACACCAGTTGTGACATTAGTAACTTTCAGTATACAATTAAAATTATCTTAAAAACATAAGCGTAAAACTAAATATTTTTTAATAACCGCGAAGTAATTGAACAGCATACAGAAATATTGGATTGATTTATCATTTTACTCTCACCAGCTATAATACCAATAGTGGGTAATATACAGTCTTAAATTCTAAGGAATATGCTTTAGTATCCTTGAAATGAAGATCAAATAATACAAATATGAACTCTGGAAATCCGATTATTTCTCTCTATACAACAGTGAATTTCAAGCTTGGATACAATTTCTAAAGCTATTCTATAGTCCTAATACTATCAAGATGGCTTTACATCGAACTTGTGTACAAAAAATAATCATGACATGTCCTTTTAAGAACCAAAACGAGAGCCGGTCATTGAACTGATGCCAAATTAAATGTAAAAAAATAAAGTAAATCCTAAAATAGATTGTTGCTTTATCTTAAAAGGGATTGATAATATTTTGATTCTATAAAAAGTGTCCTTAATTGGTTTGCTTTTGCTGTACCAAAACTCATATATTATTTTGTGTTTTCAGTAAAGAGCTAGTTTTGTATGATAATTAAAGCACAGGGAAAAATAATCGTTTGGTTTATTTGTACTAGTTATATTAATATATTTTAAATAGGCTGTGAAGTAATAATTTTTGTCCGTTTTAAGTTTCAACTTCGCTCTTAGTAGTATCTATACTATATATTTGAACTATACATTCAACTATACATTCAACTATACATTCAACTATACATTCAACTATACATTCAACTGTACATTCAACTGTACATTCACGCCTACAAGAATATGCTCAAAAGTGTAATAGATACGAAACTTACATGAAAATATACATTGAATTTCGCAAAAAAGTAGTCTAACCTGTGCATTGACTTACCAAGGACAGTGATATATTGGTTTCACCACTGATTGCATAATATGCGATGAGGGACAGGTTTCCGAGTCCTCATTCATGTAAGCCAGATTTCTACTTCATAATATATATATGGCCTACATGCCTTTTAGGGTAAGTTTATTATCCGTGTAAAAAAAAACCGGTGCGTCTTGGCTAAGTGTTAATATATTCAGTTTTTTTTTACTATAAAATCGAGCTTCAAATTGGAATTTTGTATAGTTTGAATACTTCATTCGTTCTATTGATATATATATATATATTTTACGATCATTTACATTGGTAGAGATATGGAATGTTCTAAGCGACTTCTGGTGAGTAAAATTTTGCCCCAAAATTCAACTTAACTTTTACCTTCCTTACTTACGCTTTTTTCACCGTGCTGTATTTTCACGCAAAAACAACAATTTTTTTGCATAATGTACGAAATTCCTTCCAATTTTTTGGCTGCAAGTTTATGCATCATAAAGATTCAACGGCTATGAAACGTTTTTATTGGCCTTTAGAACTTGATTAAATAAAAAAAACAAGTTTTTTTTTAACTGAAAGTAAGGGGCAAAATTAAAACGAACAGAAATTATTCTGTATATGAAAGGGCCTGTCCCCTCCTCAACGCCTCGCTCTTTACGCTACAGTTTTTTTTATAATTTTAGAAAATAAAGTTGTATGACAGAGTCAAACTTTAGTGTAAAGAGCGAGGCGTTGAGGAGGGGACAACTTTAGCGTAAAGAGAATGGTATTGAGGAGGGGGACGACCCTTCCTTACTTACACTTTTTTCACCGTGCTGTATTTTCACGCAAAAACAACAATTTTTTGCATAATGAACGAAATTCCTTCCAATTTTTTGGCTGCAAGTTTATGCATCATAAAGATTCAATGGCTATGAAACGTTTTTATTGGCCTTTATAACATGATTAAATAACAAAAACAAACAAGTTTTTTTTAACTGAAAGTAAGGGGCGACATTAAAACAAACATAAATTATTCCGTATATGAAAGGGGCTGTCCCCTCCTCAACGCCTCGCTCTTTACGCTAAATTATTTTTTTTATAATTTTATAAAATAAAGTTGTATAACAGAGTCAAACTTTAGTGTAAAGAGCGAGGCGTTGAGGAGGGGACAACTTTAGCGTAAAGAGCATGGTATTGAGGAGGGGGACGACCCTTCATATCCGGATTAAATCTCCCGAAACTAATATGCAAATTGTGTTTTAATTTTTCATCCCCGGTGAGTCAAAATCGAACCTGCATAAGATGAAAAACATTCAGAAATTAAATAAATAAAAAAAAACAAGTTATTTTTAACTGAAAGTAAGGAGTGACAATAAAAGTCCTGCTTGATTTCTAATCAGGAAAATCGAAATACTTAACGACACAAGATAAGCTCCGACATTGCGGTTCAAATATTTTGCCTATAAAATAGACTCTCGTGTTGTAGCATTTCACAGTTTGAATAACTCATGCAAGGAGTAAAATAGATTATTTGCTTTGAATATTCAAATATGGAGAATTTTAAGAGAGTACATGTGAGTATATTTTTTTTATGTTATATTAAAAGAATCGATTTTGCGTTGCATCAAGTTTTCACTGGCCTATATTTAACTAATGTGTAAACATGCTCTTATCAGATAGCGGAAAAACACCCTTTTCAGGTATGAGGATGTAAAGCGATTTGATTATTTTATGGTGAAACTGCCTGCCCTGTTTGAATATTAACACCCTTTTCAGGTATGAGGATGTAAAGCGATTTGATTATTTTATGGTGAAACTGCCTTCCCTGTTTGAATATTTACTAAAATTTAGAAAAAAAACAGGGACTTTTTTAATTAGAATAGGAAGCTTTTTTGAAAGTGCTAACAGCTTTAGCGTAAAGAGCATGATATTGAGGAGGGGACGACCCTTCATATCCGGATTAAATCTAACGAAACTAATATGCAAATTCTGTTTTAATTTTTCATGCGCGATGAGCCAAAATCGAAGTGAACCTGCCTCTCTTTTTTGAATATTTACTAAAATTGAAACACATGGACTGTTTAATTAGCATAGGAAGCTTTTTAAATATTTGTAAAGCGCTAAGACATAGAGCGCTAAAAGCATCAGAATCAACTTTAGAAGACAAATTATGTTATGGCAAGATTTTTTTCAAATCGCCCTTCCCCCCAAACTCAAAATTTTCCAAAATTTTACTTTGAAGCTTTTTAAAAATATTTCTAGTGCGGTTAAACATAGAGCACTACCAACATCAGAATCAACTTTAGAGGACAATTTATCTGTAAAAGAGGGCTTGTTATTTCCTTACTAAATTGTTCTTCTTTTTTAAGGAGGAAGTGGATTCATACAATTACTCCCCCCCCCCCGAAAAGAAACCAAGATTGAACGATACCACATGGATGCAAGCTGCACCACCATCCATTTCAAGTTCCCTGGACCAACCAGGACCCTTTCATGCCAGTTTCAGCTCTGCACAGACCTCTATGCAATCTGGCAGAAAATTCAAGAGGGAATGGATGCTTTCTCATAATGCAACGGTCTTGTCTACTCAAGATCGTGAGGGGTCCTCCCTTCATGCTTTGCCAGGGGCTTCAGGCATTCAAGTGCAGTCTGAATTAGTAAATGTAGGTATTTTACCTCTACCTTATACGTGATTATTTACTTAAAAAATACTAGAAGGAATTGAGTTTTGTGGATGGTACAGAAAAATGGTACATTTTAATTATTCGGGTAAACTTACGACTAGAAAAATGCTTCACTATAGATAAGGCTATTGTGTCTTTCTGAACTTTCTGAGGGAGGTGGGCGGGAGTAACTATTTAGTTTAAAAAATTAGTTTACGACTAGAAAAATGCTTCACTATAAATAAGGCTATTGTGTTTTTCTGAACTTTCTGTGGGAGGTTGGGGTAAGTATTCAGTTTTAAAAATTCTAGGAGGAATTGAGTTTTGTGGGTGGGTGGTACGGGAAAATTGTATGTATTAAATATCCGGGTAAACATACGACTAAGAAATGCTTCAACATAAATAAGGCTATTGTGTTTTTCTGAACTTTCTCTGGGAGACGGGGCTAACTATTTAGTTTAAATAATGCTAAGAGGAATTGAGTTTTGTGGGTGGTGTGGAAAAATGGTACTTATTAAATATTCAGGTAAACATACGACTAAGAAACGCTTCAACATAAATTAGGCTATTGTGTCTTTCTGAACTTTCTGGAGGCGGGGGTAAGTATTTAGTTTAAATAATGCTAAGAGGAATTGAGTTTTGTGGGTGGGGTGGAAAAATGCTACTTACTAAATATCCTGGTAAACATACGAGTAGAAATGAACATGATTTTTCAACTTTACGAAATAATGGTTATTTCACATCGAAAATAAACCTTTTTCTATAGATTAATGAAATAGCAGCGCCATTGGGTCATGAAACATCAGCATTTACTGGACCTGAACCGATTCTAGCACCACCAATGGAGTTCAGAGATGAACCTATATTAGTTCTAGACAATATGGAGTGGCATAGGGGTTTTCTTAATGATTGTTTTGGGGACATGGCCAGCCTAGACGATTTAACTTGTGACATTGACATGATGGAGGACCCGGAATGGACAGATAGATTCATGCGTGAGCATTTAGGCGATGTTAGTAGTGCATCTGAACCGGGTCCTCATATAGAAATTTCGTCACAGGAAAATACAGGCTGGCTCGATCAGCTATCCCCGACCACACTGGAAGACATGCTAACTAGCCTAGGGGACTTCATGCCATCTCCATCCATTGTATTTGAACAGACTAGGGGTGGTGCTATTGACAATTCTATGTCACCCCCCACCATTCAGCTTAATGTTACAGCCAATAGTAGTAGTAGTAATACAGCAACAACACAAGTATCCCCTCTTCCAGATTTTTTTCTTTCCAACTCTGCCTTGCACCAAATAAAGGTCTACAGCGCCAATTTCGGTGACCCCTTTAACTCTCTAGTGTCGGAATATATAATACCCGATCCCTCGGGCATTACACATTTATATAATAATAAGATTCGAGCCATTCTTGAACAACAGCTGGGGGTGTGGGGGGTGGGGGCCAGTTTAAAAGCATCAATAGCACTAAAAATATTTTTTTTTAATGAAAGTGCGGGTGAGATGTATTCGAAATACTTGTACAAAGAGATGTTGGCAATTTGACCACATTTATCAAATTATGGGGAGGTTTTTCTTTATTGGGTTAGTAGTATTCAAAGTAAATGGGAAAATTATAACGAGGGGGGTAGTGGGTCGGTGGTTTTATTTATTGAAAGTTTAAATGTTAATATTTGTGGATTCAAAAAGGATTTTATTTTAAGAGGTGGGCATGGGAAGGGGGCAATTGAATTAAAATATCATTCAGATTTAGAGGGATGTAGGGGGATACAACAAATCTGTTTCGATACGAGGCTACAGTGTTTCAAGTATGCATTTTTAATTGCTCTATACAGACCACTTCAAAACGATGCCACAAAGAAAAATTTGGATGAAATGGCAGTTAATGGTAGGGAGGGTTCAAAGTTCCCCAAAGTAGATTTTAATGGTTTAAATGGTCAATTTCCCGTGACACTAAAAGAAATAGATATTTTCGAGCGGGCTAATGCACATTTAAAGAATGGTGTCACGGTGTTACAGTATGAAACAGAATTTGAGGAGGGTCACCGTTCCGAAAAGAAGGGCGTATTATTTCCAGTGCGGGCTCCTTCAATTGAATCAGTGGAGCATTGGGTGTGGCTTCTATACACTCCACCCACAGATCCCGATTCAATTGGTCATTTTAATCAAATTACCGATATTAGTAGGGTTCTAAGTGAGGGTAAGAAATGTGGGGGTGTACGTTGTTACTGTCCAACATGCCTCTTAAGATTTTGGACTGATTTAAAGTTGAAGCATCACATGATAAACTGTAAACGCCATGGATACCAGGCTCTGGAGACGGTAAGCGGAGATAGAGCGATCTTACGTTTTAAAAATTTCAAAAACACGCTCCAGCAGAGCAATGAAATCGCTTTAGACTGTGAATCGAAACTGACAGACGTGTACAATCCGTCAAATTCAAATCGTGCTAAAATACATGAAGCCATAGGGGTCTCTTACGCTCAAACGCAACGAGATTCCAATAATACCATGCAAGTGCTGGATGTAGTTGAGATGTTGGGTGACGGTGAAGACTGCATGCGCTCGGCATTGGTCAGTCTAATCAAAACAGCGAACGGTGCAATTTCGCAACTTCATTACACAAACTATCCTATGCTCCTATCCCCAGATGACATATTGGCCATTAAAAATAGTAAAATATGTTGGGTTTGCAAGGGGGAATTTGACTATGGTGTTGGGAATGGGGGGAGTAGGAAGGTGATCGACCATGATCATTTGTGGCAGGATATTACATCGAGGGGGGAGTAACTTTAGAGGGGTAGCACATTAGTCGTGCAATTTAAACGTTAGACATCAATATTTCGTACCTGTTTTTATACACAATTCCAATTACGACTTAAAGTTTGTTCTACTGGCGTTGGCCCGCATTGCCAAGGGTGGAGTTGTAGATGAAGCATGGATAGATGGTTCTTTTTCATATAATATCATACCCAAATCATCGGAGGAGCTACTGCTACTAGAATTCATGTTGAAAACAGTTGACAAGGATAACACGTTACTGAATAAAATCCGTTTCTTATATTCATTCAGCTTCTTCCCCAAATCTCTAATTCAATTGATTCAAGTACGGAAAAGTGACAGTTTTGATAGGTTCCCCCTCCTGAAAAAGCGCGTCCTCGATGGTGATATGTATGATTTATTAACGTGTAAGGGTATATATCCATATGATTATTACAACTCTGGCTCGAGGCTAGATGAGGTATCACTACCGCCCATAGAAGCTTTTCACAATTCTCTTACTGAGAGTGAGTGCACCACTAGCGACTACGAATTTGCTAAGAGGGTTTGGGCAACGGGCGGATGTAAAAATGGGTGGGATTATTGTAAACTATACTTGGCCAGTGACGTACTCACTCTTCTGGACATTGTGTGCAAAAATACGGATAAAATCTATGGGGAATTTGGGTTGAATTTAGGTTATTATTTTTCCACTCCTCATTTGGTGATTGACTTGATACTTAAAATCAGCAAAGAAGAAATAGGTCTGATCGCCGATGTGGATCAGCATCTGTTTGTAGCGAGATCAATGAGGGGTGGGTATGTTTTTCACCGGGATCATATCATGAAAACTGATCCGACAGGACAGCACACCAATGAAAAGTCGGATGCGGTTTTTTTGGATATGAATTCTCTTTACCCATCGGCAATGTCTCACTACTGTTTACCGTGTGGCAATTATAAATGGCTTGACAATCGGTGTGCTTCGAATTTCCCCGACATTGCTAGTGTTGAGGAGAATGGGGCACAGTGGTGGTTTTTTTTAATTGACGGTGAAATACCCATGACAGTACCATACTCGGTAAAAGACCTTGTTTTTCCGTGCATAGATTGACTGCTGGCTAGGGACTCTCTAAGCCCCTATGATTTATTATTAGTAGAGGATGGGAGTATGCACTGGATACATTCAAACCAAAAACTAATTGTCGACCTCAACCCGAAACAGAATATCGTTGTTCATCACGTGCTATTGAAATGGATGGTGTCCAATGGTTTCTAAGTCACAAAAATTCATAGAGCCCTCCAATTTGATCAAAAGCCTTGCATGAAAACGTTAATTGACACCTTTGTCAGTAAGCGTTCACAAGCGAAAACGAAAGTTGAAAAAGAAGTCTATAAACTCATTTTGAACTCAGCTTTCGGTAAAATGTGTGAGAGCGTACGAAACAGAAGTCGATGTGACATTGTAACCAATCCCAAAGATTGTGCTCGAATCATTGCAGATCCAAACTTCACATCGTTCACAATCATAGACTCCGATATGGTACTCCTACACCGCAAGAAAAGAAACATTGTTTTAAATAAAAATATTGCAGGCGAGAGCGCAATAACTGAAATATCCAAGAAACTCATGTTGTCATTTTATTAGAATGTATGCAAGGTACTGTGCCCAATTGAGAGACAAGTTTAAGTGTATTACGGGGACACTGATACACTCCTGTTAAAAGTCAAAACTGAAAATCTTGAAAGATTTGGAAAATGGCGAGTACATTAGCTCACGAATGGACTACACTAATTGAGATGAATCCCTCCATCCAGAGCTAGTGAAACGCCTGGCCTCAAATCAATTGTTAATGTTAAAATATGAAACGGGTAGCGATCTTATATCCAGTGATGCGTTTCCTGGACCGAAGGTAAATTAGACGAAACCGCACAACAAAAATATGAGACAAATGGGCATGGGAGTACCTACATAATTTGTAAAACAGAATCCTGTTCTGAGTGCCCACAGAGACTGTTTGGAACGTAGTTTTGTGCCAACAGCGAAAGTCATGGCGATTTAGTCTTTACAATTTAAAAATTACACAGTTAGAGTTGACAAAAAGGCCATGTCTGCCATATCAGACAGAGTCTATGTACTTGAGGATGGTCTGAAGGCACTACCAAACATTCATTATTTGATTTAAGCCAATTTTTATTGTGTAGAGTAAAGAACAAAACTTGGTCACGAAAAAGTAATATCAATTTATTAAAAAAAAGTCCTAATTGGGTAGGAAGGTTTTTTGGGTAATGGGGTGTTTTTAAAATTCTTTTAATCTATATCACAAACAATTTTCAATGTGTGTGCAAGACAGATCAATTTCCACTATTTAATGCCCCGGCCCGCCGCAGCGGGTCCCCCCTTCCCGACCCCGCGGCGCTTCCTGCGGAGCTTCCCGGCCCTCCGCAGCGGGCCCCGCGACCGCCGCAGCGGCCCCCCCCGGGGGAGACCCCATTTAAAATGCTGTAAATAAAAGTGATATTATTTCAAGTGCATTATTCTAATAGAAGTTGTATTTTTTCTATAAATAAAAAAAAAGTGTATTTATTTAAGTGTTTTTTCTAGTGCCTATGTAAATGTTGTATTTTTTATTATAAATAAATAAAAAAAGTGTATTTTTTTTCCATCTTTAATGTGCTTTTTTCAATGTAGTATTTTTTAAGTGTTATTACTTTTTTATGTATAATATAAGAAAATATTATTCTTTATTCTTCTTCTTATTATTCTTGAACGGTCTAGTAATAGGGAAATTATTTAGTCATTAGACAGCCATAGTCTACAGATAGTTGTCTAGGTGAACTGTTGAAGGGAACATGCATCAATTTAAAACACAATTCAGATCGTTTCTGTGTGGGCCGTCAATGTCAGGCAAAACAACACTCTTAACTAAAATAATTAAAAATTGCGATAAAATGTTTGTGGAAAAGTCGAAAAAATTCTACTACTGTTAGAATATTTGGCAGGAGTCACACGATAACATAAAAGAAATTGGCACGACGGAGTTGGTGCAGATACAATTCATGCAGGGACTTGATGTTTTCAGCATTATTGAACCAAACTCTTGGCTGATTATTGACGATCTGGCTCAATCTATTGAACAATGGTCCCAGAAAATGCTACAACTGTTCACTGTTCGCTCTCATCATGAACAGATCTCCGTTACTCTGGTTCTACACAATCTATTTCATCAGAGCAAATGTATGCGAACACTTGCATTGAACTGCACCTACTATATCATCTACAGAGTTGTTCGTGATTCTAGCTCGCTAATAACTCTCAATAAACAGATATAACCCGGCGCCCCTAAATTTCTGCTCTCAGCGTACAATCAGGCAAATAATAAACCCTACGGCAATATCCTATTGGATCTTAATCAAAATACACCCGAGGATCTGCGTGTAGTCACAGATATTTTTGACAATGAAATTACAGTATATCTCCCCGTGAACACTAAAAAGACCTATTAGTTGCTATCATGACACTGAAGAAACTACATGAAAATAGACATCTGTTTTCAGTTCTAGGCACTTCAAAACCCTCGCTTAGGAAATCCATGCTCAAACTTGGTATTGACAATGATTTCTTTAATCTAATATCTGAACTGTGTTTAAATTTGACCGAGGGTAATGTTCAACTGCCAGAAGTAGTTAAGCAACAAACAAAGCAACATCGTTCCATTGTACGTACATTGGCCTCTAAAAGGGAAGGAAAGAATTTTAAACAGGAACGTCTTCTTCAGGTGGGCGGTAGCCTTTTCACACTTTTACTGCCAATAATTGCAGAGCTTGTAAACAGTTTTCTCTAGAGAGAATGGCAAAACCCTATAAATTGACTCCAATAGAACTCGCTCTCTCACCCGTGGAACACTTTGAGAGCAATCTGAGTAAATTCCTTCACAATGAGAATATTGAGGATGATAAAAAACTGCTTTTACTTCAAGATGCACTTTGCCGAGTGGACAAAAATAAGCCCTATCGTGCGAAGGCCACTGGTATTGATCACAAAAAATAATTATCTCCTGAGGATTCTGCTGCTGCTGGAACACAATTAAAGAAGGAGGAATTGTATTAATTTTTGTTTAAATTCTTAAATATAAGGCCCAAATATTATGTTGAAAAAATAACACAACTCCTAACCCATATCCTAGAAAGGGTTCGCAATCATATTCAAGCTAAAAGCAATGGGAAAAGGATTGGAATTCAGGGCGAGAACTATACTCTACTTGACTTAATCCATTGTATGGTTGCAAATCCTAAAGAACTTTTATCATTTCATACTCATCTATATAAATTTCTAAAAACATTAAACCTTCCAAAACGCTTAATTAGAAATGGAAAAATTCTAAAAAAATTAAATGAACATGCACCATCATCATCATCAACAACACCATTAAAATATGAAGAAGAAGTAGAAGAAGATTTTAAATCAATCCTGGAAAATACTAGCACACCTAGTGGAAATTTGACAATGGTGGCGAGGAAAAAGCGAAAACGTGTCATGTCACTATCACCAACCACAACTAGTATACAAAAGGGTAGCGGACGTTACACAACGTGTTTACGTTCAAAATGGTTGAAGTTCTGAAAGGTGTTTATGAAAATATTGGTGAAGCGGGGAGTTTAAGTTCACCCACCAGTTTTTCCAAAGTCACTGTTGTTCACACTAAAAGCGTACAAGACTATCTACAAGATGAATCCAGTTACACTCTGCATAAAGATCATAGATTTCATACTAATTATCCTCGAAAAGTTAAAGTCTTTTCCCCATTACATATAATTCAATCAGATATCCTGATTTTATATTATATTCAACAACGCCACAATACACCATACAAGTAAATTTTACTTGGAAATACTGTTTATAGTCGTTATGCATATGCAATTCCATTGCGATCAAAGAGAGGTGTTGAAGTTGCAAAGGCCATTGAAAGTATTCTCGAACATGATTCATATAAAAAAGTTCAAACGGATCACGGTAGTGAATTTGTTAATCCCAATGTTGCAAAAGTACTAGTGAAATATAGTACACTGATCTATCATAGTCATAGTCCTATAAAGGCTGCATTGGCCGAGCGATCGATAAGAACTATTCGACTTTTAATTTCAAGATATTGTACATTGAAAAATACACCGGCTTTTATTCATGATTTAGATAAAATCACGTTGATCTATAATCAACGACCTCATCGATCATTGTCCAATTCAACCCCAACGGAAGTTCATAATTCTGATCATGATACAATTGACACCTTTCTTAAACAATATTCCAATGAAACGATTGTCAAGAAGAAAATAAATTAAATGTTGGTGATACTGTTTGAACTAATAGAACAACTAACGTTTTTGAAAAGGGGAATTACTTGTGGTCCACAGAACTTTTTAAAGTGACAAAAATCCTAGAAACTAAACCCATAACTTATCGTTTGCGCGATACCAAAGATGAGAAGACTCTCGGCGGCTTTTATAACTATGAACTACAAAAAGTTAAAAATAATAGTGAAATCTATGAAATTGAAAAGATATTAAAGACACGTACTCGCAGGGGTAAGAAACAGTTACTTTTTCGGTGGCTAGGATACAACTCTGAGTTTGATTCTTGGATCGGTGTTGTAGATATTGACAATGCCCAATGATTTCTATGTAACTTTTATGTCCAATGTTTCCGATCCTCTCTACAACGACTTGAATACGACAAGTGATTTTTGGACAAAACTCTCCCCCGCCATCAAATTTGACGGTGCGCATGAAGTGGCTCTTGTCGACTGTATTCTCAAAAATACCTATGACATCTTGAGAAAGGATCGAATGTACGATATAAAAGCTATACCATTCGATTGGACACTCTTTGTCGACTATGAATGGGTTGAAGCACTTAAATCTAGCGAATATCCACATGTCAAATTGAAATATATTGAATACGATAATATGGCAGATTTGTGTCGTACAATCAATAGAAAAATCTCATATCGTAGGAATGGTACATTCCATTTTAATTATTCATTGGAACACGATAGGATTTACATTACCTCACCTGTTGACACTGAAATAATTATTCTCAATGATAATCTTAGAGACGTTCTTGGCCTTAAACAGAATACAATCAATGGGAGAAATGCTTTCACTGTTGATAGGGTATATGAAGTAATTTTTGCTGCTTATCCATCTGGTTTTGCCTCAAACTTTTGCATATTTCTCTATGCATCCTTTGTAGAAATGTCGAGAGTTAGTAATTCAAATGTCCTCCTCCTAAGTGTTCTTGAACGAAAAAAATCTTATGAACTTGTTCATCACTATAATATAAAGCATCTTCAGTATGTTCCTGTAAACACTTCGCATTTGGAACTTTGTCAGCTAACACTAAGAAGTGAATTGGGTGATCCTCTAGCAATAACAAAAGGCTTAGCAGTGATTACATTTCATTTTCGATTAATTGTCGGCGACAGCACAATCACCTAAAATGAACAATAGAAGAATTCCATTTGTCTGCCCCGATATCGATTGCTATGTTGGTGCTCTGAGTCCACGTCAAATAGGCAATGGATTGGACTACTACAAGGGTCGTACTACAATGCCTGGCTATGGTCTTGGTAGTTAGGTTGCTAGGCTATCTTGTTCTGCACCACCGCTTGCCAGAAGATAGCTTGTACCTGCTGTAATACATTTTGCTGCCTCAACGCAACAGAACTGGGGCTCGGGCTAAAATTTCAAGGAGAGTGTTAGGGAAAAATATTAGATCTTCAGCAAGAGCCATTGGTGAGCAATTAAAATCTCGGCAAAATGGGGAGGGGTTGAAAAGGAAGCGTGCGCCTCATTCACTCATCAGTCTCCACCCAGGCGGGAAGCGAAGGACATCAAAAAGGACTTTGAGGAATAAAACAAGGAAGACCAATAAGCAGAAGAAGAAAAAGAAAAAGACTGTTAGATCAAAGAAGGATTTCTTCTCTTAAGATGACTTATCTCCCCGGCAAGGAATCATACCCATCAATCAGTTCCTCAGTGAATCTATTCAATGCTGAAAATGAAAATGTCAGTGTCAAGTATGGCTACTATGAACAATTTCACCCCCAACAACCCCTCTCAGAAAATATACACTTTGAAATATTTTCCGATGAAGACTATTTCATTGATTTGTCATCAACATTTATTGATTTAAATGCTATGGTGAAGAAAAAGTCAGATAATATAACTTCAAGTGCTGCCGATGGTCTCTCCTATGAAAACTGTATTCTACACAATCTGTTCAAACAAATTAATGTTTTCAAGAATGGAATATTGGTGAGCTCTAGCACTAATTTATCCGAATATGCAAGCTACAAAGAATTGATGATGATGACACCAAAGGCGTACAAGGAGTTGAGAGGGCAATCATTGGGCTATGAATATCGAACGGGTGTTGATACTGACGGTGAGTTGACTACTGCAGGGACCCAGGAGCATCATCTGGTTGGAAAATTAAATCATGAGATATTCAATATATCCCAATGGTTACCCACCAATGTCAAGATTGACATAAAGTTACAACTGGCCCCATCGAATTTCATTTTGAGAAAAACACTTCCATTAGCACCAGATGCAAATGTCATTATCACACCGGCAATTCTCCACGTCCGACAACAACAAGTTATGAGGTCTGTTGCATTGGCAGTGGAAAAGCTAAGAGCCAATGGTAACAACATTAAAATTCTTGTCCCCCATACGATCACGAATCAACGTCACAGTGCCACCGGCTCTCGTAGCTATAGCGATTCATCATTTATTAATGGATAAATCCCATCAAAATTGGCTTTGGCCTTTGTGAAGAGTGGCAGTGCAGTTGGATCCTGGACTGAATCCCCCCATGATTTTAATTTTTTCGGTCTATCTAGCCTTGTGTGTAAATTGAATGGTATTCCACTGTACACTCTATCTTTTGACAAAAAATCCTATAGAACTCTGTACGAGTTGACCTTGCAATCCCTAGATCATGACTCTCAACTATTTGAAAATGGAATAACCGATTCAATGTTTTCAAAAAATCATGCTGTAATTGTTTTGGACCTGTCAGGTACCCAGGATATGAGCATAGTACGAACAGGGAATGTACGTTTAGAGTGTACATTTGCCGATGCTCTGACTGAGAGTATCACGCTAATATCACTGAGTCAATTTGAAACCTATTGGGGAATCACACTCGACGGCAGTGTTCTACTAGACCTAGCACCATGAACACAAATCTAAATATTCAAGGTATTTAGTATGGATTCATACATGTCCCAGTACAAGTCCTATTGTATACCTTCGGATTTCATTGAAAAAATTCCAAGTGTTAACAATACCATACTCATTTTTAATAGCAGCCCATCAACATTGAACACAGGCAATTGTATAGGCTTATTTCAAGCTTCGATTAATATCAAATTTTTTGATTTTCTTGATTTATCATATAAATTATAAATACCATACATCATCAACTTTATTGAAAGCAGTGGAAAAGCCATTATTAAAATCAACGAAGAATACAGGATTTAACGACTAAGACATGTAGCTTTCATGCACTACTCTCTTTCATGTTCAGATGCCGTGGCTATACCTACAAGCAGTTTCTCGACATCTACGTTGACTTACCTAGATTGAATGACTTTCTAGTTGAACATATACTTACAAGCGTATTTAATATTGATTTTAGTGCCCTACGAATAAAATGTTCTAAAAATGTATGTGAAATTGTTTATCAATAAATGAAATAATGTATACACATGATGAAACGACTTTTCTAATTTTTAGATTTCATCTTCTACTAGTTATAGGTATATGTCGACAACAACTAGTGCAGGTAATTCACAGTGTACTGATCCTGATGTACTGCAATGCCACGGTCACATTTTCTACAGTAGAGTGTAACTTCACTCTTGTCATATCTCTTTGTATAGTCAATGATACTATTCTCATTCATTCTATAGAATTCACTTGTTTCATTTTGCTTATTTGAAGCAATTTCACAAACAGTGTCATCAAGTGTCGAATCACACTCCGTCACACCCAAATATAAATCAGTGGGCTTATAATCATAACACCCATTGTCTTCACAACGAGGACATAGAAACCATATCCTTTTGTTGTTCCAACAGTTGAATCGCTGACCCGGATCCTCCTCCCAGAACAATATAAAACCACGACGATACCAATCTCGTAGCAATAAACTAAAATCACGCTTAGGATTCTTTCCAATCATTCCGGGATATGTATTCTCCCACTGATTACATTTATCATAGTGACAATTGGAGCATAGGTAGCCTCTAGGATGAGAGTCACACACCTCTTCAAGACAGGAATTACAACCTTTAATTTTCACAGCATATCCTCTATGCAATTTACACGGGTTGCATGATCAACACTTTTCATCATACTCGTCAATCATTGTGCAATTCTTAAATAATGACCAACTATCTAATGTGTAAATGCAGAGTGGATATGTATGTAAAATTTTCTCATGTGTTGACACACTCACTGCCACAATGAATCTGAGCTCCCAACAACAAAAAATAGTCTGGTGTAGTGAGAGAGGAGTAAATCATCCTTGAACGCCATATTTCTCATGAAAAAAAGTCCTAAGTTTCTAAACTAGTGTTTAAATGCATATCCACAATATCATTTTGCCGTGTTGTGATCAATATATCAATAAATTGTGTAAATGCATTTTGGCCACGATGTAGAAGCTTTATGCAGTAGTCTAATGAGGGAGAATCAGTTTTCATTATATCGACAAGCATTCCCTGAGAAAATGTCTTCCTTTGAATAGACAGCTCTAGAAAATCGTCATCTAGAATCAAACGCTTTTCCATAAGCACTAGATTCCCCATGATTCGCTCTTTTTCAAATCTATCCATTTTTTAGAGTCCTAACACTCTCACAACCAACTTCAGACTAACCAGAATTTTTTCTACTCTAAAAAATATACGCTAGTCTACTATAGAAAGAAAAATACCTTTGATTTGGAAACAATTCTATTGATCATAATTACAACAATAAAAATCACTGATTCATTTTGTTCTCATCAATATATTTCGATAGCACATCTAATGCTGCCCGAAGTCTATATATATGGACAATATTCCGTTTTCCAGCAAAACATAGTTGCTCCTCCAGCTTAAATTTGCTTAATGATATCACGTATCTCGCATACATATCGTCCCATTCAAGGCATAGTCTACAGCCACCGGTTATTTCCACAGCCATGTTTGGTATTCGTATATCGATGCTGCTGCTGTCGAATCTATCATTAATCTCCAATAATGTAAATGCACCACTCATTTTTCTCTACTAATATCCTCTCAAATAAACTATTCTCTCTGAATTCAATTCTCTTTCTAATATGAATTGTAGTTAAAACCGTTCCTTTTATTCAAATCCCATCACCAATCAAGTTATCGTATATTGAGCAACCTTCGCTGTCTCTGATTGGCTCCTAAAAAATGTCTACATCAAACGGCACATTCATTGTGCAATTCATATCAATAACAAAAAACCAGTTTCATGTACGATTCATATCTATTACACTATTGAGCATATTCTTGTAGGCGTGAATGTACAGTTGAATGTACAGTTGAATGTATAGTTGAATGTATAGTTGAATGTATAGTTGAATGTATAGTTCAAATATATGGTATAGATACTACTGCTCTTTACTTCCCTCGGAAAAATTTTTTTTTTAAATTAGCATAAGGAGACAATAAAAAAACTATATGACAAAACGAAATACGAAGAAAACGAGAAAATTGGTTTTTAGATGTGAATTTCCTTTGTTTTTTCCCCTTTCCCTTTTGCTGCATAGCTTTTTATAACATTTTCATTTAACTGTATTTATACAAGGAAACCTGTTTTGCCTTCGAAATTATTTATTTATTTTATCTGGAATCTGTACTTCAAACGACTTAATGTTTTGACGGATTTTGAATAGTTGTCTTCGGCCATTGTAACTGGAAGAACCTAAAAGCCTGTTTGAAACCATACATGAATACAATTTTGGAAATTTAAAGGTAAACAAATACTCATTTATTCGTTTGATGTCAGCTCTAGTAAACTAAATACAGAAGCAAACTGCAATTTTCTACCCTATTAACTACTGATATAGTATTACTGCTGTTTAAAACTACTTGGGAGTTTTTGAATAAGAAAAACGATTCTATTTATTATTATAATTTCAGATCAGTAACGATTGATTTATATTATCTTCGATTCTAACTGGAGACCATGTTTTCGATTCTAGTAAACCGTATGACACTCGTGGAAAGTAGGCTTAAAAATATTAATACAAATTGTACGAGTTTGATATTAGGCATGTCAGGGAGAGTCAACACTGCTGATTTAAAGAGTTATTACAATAATTAATATAGGTTACCTAGTAAATATATCGTATCGTTTTCGAGAAAGCTTAGCTGATTTTCACCACTGGATAGATAGGCGTAGAGAGCACGAGCAATCCCTTTACCTCCAGGATCTAATGCCAAAGACCTTGGTCGAGAATGTCGAACTGTACTCTCTGTTCCTAAGAAAAAAACGAAAACTCATTATAGGTCATTTCATTTTCTTATAATGGTAAAAATCTAAGAAAGTAACAGTCAACATACAAATACAGTTTTTTTCTGTGCATTATCAAAGCAAGATAGCCTTATTTAAAAAAAACTTTTTCCACAAAATAAGTTTTTAAAAAAAGTAAAGAACTCAATTAAACCAAAAATGAACAAAAAAAAGAATCAAATAATCTACAAAGAATACAACTACCACAAATCAGTATCAATAAATAACGAAACCCAATACAAACTGAAATTCAAATAAATAACAGTCAGACTCAAAACGAGGAGAAATTAAAATGCGTAGGGTTCAAAACTCCTATGCTTTCTAAAAGCCAGAATATAATTTGTACTTTACTGAAAAAAATCAAATGAATTTACTGAAAAAATATGTGCATTGTCAGTTTAATATACATGTGCTTACACTTATTCCTTAAAATCGTAACTAATTTAGATTTCTTAGAGTTATAAAAGTGAAAATATTTAAAAGGATTTTTTTAGTAGAGTAAAAATTATATTCTGGTTTTTAGAAAGGCATAGGGGTTTAGAATCCTACTCATATTAATTTCTACTCGTTTTGAGTTTGACTCTGTTATTTATTTTAATTTCTGTGATTTGTGGTGGTTGTATGCTTGGTAGATCATTTGATTCCTTTTTGGTTCATTTTTGGTTTAATAGAGTTCTTTACTTTTTTCTGAAAAACTTATTTTGTGGAAAAAGTTTTTTCAATTAATTTCTTTTCGTTTTATATTTCGTTTTATATAGTCTTTTTCAGGGAGAAAGACTGGGCCTCTTATAAAGCTAAATAATCCTCCTTTCCATAAAAACCTTAAATACCCCTGGGCATAAATTACAACCCTTGCGCCTAATCTCTGGGTTTTTTTTTCAACCCCAAAAGCCTTGTTATATGATATTTAGACTATTTTGAATAGAATGGCTATCTCAAAATTTCCATTAGATACATTTCGGGACCATACAACGTGTGTGGGGGGAGGGGGGGGGGAAAGTAGCTGCCTTCCGACCACTTTGACTCTTAAAAAGAGCCCTGGAGCGTCTGATTACCAACCCAATGAACCCCCTCGAAGTTTATATGACCACGCTTTCTATAAGAACCTTATATGTCCTCAAAGCATAACTTATATGCCCTGGGGGCTGGGGGGATTTGTTATCCGCAAAGACATAATTTACAGACCTTTCTGATACGTTGAAAAAATAGCTATATCAAATTTTGATTGGAAGTGGTTGGGGAAATGACGGACGTGGGGGGGCAGCATTGGCCCTCTGATATCTTTTGACTAATAAAAAGGCACTAGTTCTCTCAATTTCCAATCGAATGAGCCCTTTTTGAAGCTTCTACGACAAAACTTTCTATAAAAACCTTATATGCCCCAAGGGCATAACTTAAACCCTTGTATTGAGGGCTATGGGGGGAGGGTTGTCATCCTCACAGACACAATTTCCAGACCTTTCAACTACGTTGAACAAAATGCCCGTATCAGTAGTAAGTATCTATTGAATTCTACTACTTTACGTTCCTTGGCACCTTTCCAGAGCATGTACTTATGGATCTGGTTTGGTGGGTATAATCTGGTTTGGTGGGTATAATCTGGTTTGGTGGGTACAGTCTGGTTTGATGGGTATAGTCTGGTTTGATGGGTATAGTCTGGTTTGGTGGGTATAGTCTGGTTTGGTTTTTCAAAGAGAGTGAGTATGTTATTTGCTTGCGTGTATAGGAATTCCCATGTTATTTGCTTGCATTTATAGGAATTCCCTTGTTATTTGCTTGAGTGTATAGGAATTCACATGTTATTTGCTTGCGTGTATAGGAATTCCCAGGATATTTTCTTGCATGTATATGAATTCCAATGTTATTTGCTTGCGTGTATAGGAATTCCCATGTTATTTGCTTGCATGTATAGGAATTCCCTTGTTATTTGCTTGCGTGTAAAGGAATTCCCATGTTATTTGCTTGCGTGTATAGGAATTCCCATGTTATTTGCTTGCATGTATAGGAATTCCGATGTTATTTGCTTGCGTGTATATGATTTCCCATGTTATTTGCTTTCTTGTTTAGTAATTCCCTTGTTATTTGCTTGCATGTATAGGAATTCCCATGTTATTTGCTTGCGTGTATAGGAATTCCCTTGTTATTTGCTTGCATGTATAGGAATTCCCATGTTATTTGCTTGCATGTATAGGAACTCCCATGTTATTTGCTTGCGTGTATAGGAATTCCCACATTATCTTGCTTGCGTGTATAGGAATTCCCACGCTATTTGCTCGAGTGTTTAGGAATTCCCTTGTTGTTTTCTTGCGTGTAGATGAATTCCGACGTTATTTGATTGCGTGTATAGGAATTCCCATGTTATTTTGTTGCAAGTATAACAATTTCCATGTTATTTTAAGGGCTTATGTCCCCAACCATACTATTATAAGATTGTATGTCCCCTTCCTGTGCTATTCCAGGAGCTTATTTTCCTTCCAATGCTATTATAAGGGCTTTTTCGTGTGGTTTTTCTTTACTTGGTACCCATTAAAAACAAAATTTTTGTGTTAAATAAGTAGTTCTTATATATTTTAAAAGAGCTTTACGGGGTTTGAGAGACTCGATTGCCTGATTCCGTGTGGTTTTTCTTTACTTAGTGCCCATTAAAAACAGACTTTTTGTGTTAAATAAGTAGTTTTTGTATCTTTTAAAAGAGCTTTACGGGGTTTGAGACACTCTGTTGCCTGATTCCGTTTGTTCCGTAGTTCTTGTATCTTTTAAAAGAGCTTTACGGGGTTTGAGAGACTCTGTTGTCTGATTCCGTGTGGTTTTTCTTTACTTGGTGCCCATTAAAAACGAAATTTTTGTGTTAAATAAGTAGTATTTATATATTTTATAAGAGCTTTAAGGGGGTTGAGAGACTCAGTTGGATGATTCCGTGTGGTTTTTCTTTTCTTAGTGCTCATTAAAAAAGAAATTTTTGTTTTATATAAGTAGTTTTGTTTTCTTTTAAATGAGCTTTAAGGTGCTTGACGGACTCTTGTGCTTGGTTACTTTCGGTTTTTCTCTACCTATTAATCAATAAAAACTATGTTTTTGTGTTAAAGAATTAGTTCTTATTTATGTTAAAATATAGATAAGTGGTTCTAGACACTTTGTTGACTGATTCCGTGTGGTTTTTCTCTACTTGTTGCCCATTAAAAACAAAATTTTAGTAAAACATTCTACACTGTGAGCAGTGTAAAAACAAATCCTCTTGATATTATTTGAAGAAATAATTATATAAGAAATTTTTTTTATTTTTTTTTAAACATTGGAGATGTAAGAAAAGGAATTTGCATACATCTATTGTCAGACACATGGGATAACATTGACAAAATCTAGGTATCAGAATGAATAAATTCATTATCAACATCCTTTATCGGATATGTCGGATAAAAATGATAAAATATAAATGTCAGAGTGAATAATTTTTTTTATCAACATCCTTTGTCAGATACATCAAATAAAATTGACAAAATCTAAATTTCAGAATAGATAAATGCTTTAACAACATCCTTTATAAGATATGTCAGATAAAATTGACATAATCTAAGTATCAGAGTGACTAAATCCTATATCAACATTCTTTTCTCAGATACATAGGATAAAATTGACAAATTCTAAGTATTAGAGTGAATAAATTTTTTTTTATCAAAATCCTTTGGCAGATACATCGGATAAAATTGACAAAATCTAAATTTCAGAATGAATAAATTCCTTATTAACATCCTTTTGTTGGATAGGTCAGATAAAATTGACAAAATCTAAGTATCAGAGTGAATATTTTTTTAACAACATCCTTTGCCAGATAAATCGAATAACCTTGATAAAATATAACTGCCAGTGTGAATACTATTTTTTAGTATCAACATCCTTTGTCAGATACATCAAATAAAATTGACAAAATCTAAATTTCAGAATAAATAAATGCTTTAACAACATCCTTTATCGGATATGTCGGATAAAATTGACAAAATCTAAGTATCAAAGTGAATAAATTCTATATCAACATCCTTTTCTCGGGTACATAGGATAAAATTGACAAAATCTGAATTTCAGAATGAATAAATTCATTATCAACATCCTTTGTCGGATATGTCGGATAAAATTGACAAAATCTAAATTTCAGAATGAATAAATGGTATAACAATATCCTTAATCGGATATGTCGGATAAAATTGACAAAATCTAAGTATCAAAGTGACTAAATTCTATATCAACATCCTTTTCTCAGACACATAGGATAAAATTGACAAATTCTAAGTGACGAGGTTACGTGCGCGCACGTAACCTCGGCTAAATTAACCTTAAAAAATGAAATAAAGCTATGTCGACTTTGCATGTCTCTCTCACTATGTATGCGCCGTCGCAGTGTACACTCCATGTCTTTCTTGTCAATTTTATCCGATATAGCCGACAAATGATGTTGATAATGCATTTAAAGGATGTTGATAAAGTATTTATTCACCCTGATACTTAGATTTTGTCAATTTTATCCCATGTATCCAAGAAAATGATATTGATATGGAATTTAATCACTCTGATACTTAGATTTTATCAATTTTATCCGACATATCCGATAAAGGATGTTGATAATGAATTTATTCATTCTGACACTTAAATTTTGTCAATTTTATCCGATGTAACTGGCAAAAGAATGTTGAAAAAAATATTCACTCTAATACTTATATTTTGCTAATTTTAATCTATGCATCTCAGAAAAGGATTTTGATATAGAATTTAATTACACTGTCAATTTTAGGCAATATATCGGATGAAAGATGCTTTTCAAACATTCAATAATTCAGAATTTTAAATTTTTTCAGTTCTTATTTGATGTATCTGACAAAGTATGTTTATAAAAAAAAAATTATTCACTCTGACACTTAGGTTCTGTCAATTTTTGTCGATGTATCTGGCAAAGGATGTTGATAAAAAAAAATTATTCACTCTGATGCTTAGATTTTGTCAATTTTGTCCGAGATATTCGACAAAGGATGTTGATAATGAATTTATTCACTCTGATACTTAGATCTTGTCAATTTTATCCGATGTATCTGGCAAAGGATGTTGATAAAAAAATGTATTCACTCTAACACTTAGAATTTGTCAATTTTATCCTATGTATCCGAGAAAAGGATGTTGATATAGAATTTAGTCACTCCGATACTTTTATCCGACATATCCAATATAGTATATTGTTATAGAATTTATTCATTCTGAAATTTAGATTTTGTCTATTTTATCCGACATATCCGACAAAGGATGTTGATAATGAATTTATTCATTCTGAAATTCAGATTTTTTCAATTTTATCCTGTGTATCCGAGAAAAGGATGTTGATAAAAAAAAATTTATTCACTCTGACACTTAGATTCTGTAAATTTTATCCTATTTATCTTAGAAAAGGATGTTGGTATAGAATTTAGTCACTCTGATAGTTAGATTTTGTCAATTTTATCCGACAAATCCGATGAAGGATGTTGTTAAAGCATTTATATCATTCTGATATTTAAATTTTGTCAATTTTATCCGACATATCCGATAAAGGATATTGTTATAGCATTTATTCATTCTGAAAATTAGATTTTGTCAATTTTATGCGACATATCCGACAAAGGATGTTGATAATGAATTTATTCACTCTGATAATTAGATTTTGTCAATTTTATCCGATGTATCTGGCAAAGGATGTTGAAAAAAAAAATTATTTACTCTAACACTTAGAATTTGTCAATATCCGATAAAGGATATTGTTATAGCATTTATTCATTCTGAAAATTAGATTTTGTCAATTTTATCCGACATATCCGACAAACGATGTTGATAATGAATTTATTCACTCTGATACTTAGATTTTGTCAGGTTTATCAGATGTATCTGGCAAAGAATTTTGAAAAAAAAATTATTCACTCTAACACTTAGAATTTGTCAATTTTATCCTATGTATCCGAGAAAAGGATGTTGATATAGAATTTAGTCACTCTGATACTTAGATTTTGTCAATTTTATCCGACATATCCCGAAAATGGATATTGTTATAGCATTTATTCATTCTGAAATTTAGATTTTGTCTATTTTATCCGACATATCCGACAAAGGATTTTGATAATGAATTTATTCATTCTGAAATTCAGATTTCGTCAATTTTTTCCTATGTATCCGAGAAAAGGATGTTGATTAAAAAAAATTTATTCCCTATAACACTTAGATTCTGTCAATTTTATCCTATGTATCCGAGAAAAGGTTGTTGATATAGAATTTAGTCACTCTGATACTTAGATTTTGTCAATTTTATCAGACATATCCGATAAAGGATGTTGCTAAAGCATTTATTTATTCTGAAATTTAGATTTTTTCAATTTTATTTGATGTATCTGACAAAGGATGTTGATAAAAAAAATTATTCACTCTGGCACTTATATTTTATCAATTTTATTCGATGTATCTAGCAAAGGATTTTGATAAAAAAATTATTCACTCAGATACTTTGATTTTGTCAATTTTATCAGACATAACCGACAAAGGATGTTGATAATGAATTTATTCATTCTGAAATTTAGATTTTGTCAATTTTATCTGATGTATCTGACAAAGGATGTTGATAAAAAAATTTATTCACGCTGACACTTAGATTCTATCAATTTTATCCTATGCATCCGAGAAAAGGATGTTGATGTAGAATTTAGTCACTCTGATCCTTATATTTTGTCAATTTTATCTGAAATATCCGATAAAGGATGTTGTTAAAGCATTTGTTCATCTGATACTTAGATTTTGTCAATTTAATCTGACGTATCCGACAAAGGATGTTGATAATGAATTTATTCATTCTGAAATTTATATTTTGTCAATTTTATCCGATGTATCTGCCAAAGGATGTTGATAAAAAAAATTATTCACTCTAACACTTAGAATTTGTCAATTTTATCCTATGTATCTGAGAAAAGGATGTTGATATAGAATTTAGTCACTTTGATACTTAGATTTTGTCAATTTTATCCGATATATCCGATAAGTATCCGAGAAAAGGCTGTTGATAAACAAAAATTTATTCACTCTGTCACTTAGATTTTGTCTATTTTATCCAACATATCCGATAAAGGATGTTATTAAAGCATTTATTTATATTGAAATTTAGATTTTGTCAATTTTATTTGATGTATCTGCCAAAGGATGTTGATAAAAAAAATTTATTCACTCTGACACTTAGATTTTTTCAATTTTATCCGACATATACGATAAAGGATGTTGTTAAAGAATTTATTCACTCTGAAATTTAGATTTTGTCGATTTTATTTGATGTATCTGACAAAGGATGTTGATAAAAAAAAATGTATTCACACTGACACTTAGAATTTGTCAATTTTATCTTATGTGTCTGAGAAAAGGATGTTGATATAGAATTTAGTCACTTTGAGACTTAGATTTTGTCAATTTTATCCGACATATCCGATTAAGGATATTGTTATAGCATTTATTCATTCTGAAATTTAGATTTTGTCAATTTTATCCTACATATCCGACGAAGGATGTTGATAATGAATTTATTCATTCTGAAATTCAGATTTTGTCAATTTTATCCTATGTATCCGAGAAAAGGATGTTGATATAGAATTTATTCACTCTGACACTTAGATTTTGTCAATTTTATCCGACATATCCGATAAAGGATGTTGTTAAAGCATTTATTTTTTCTGAAATTTAGATTTTGTCAATTTTGTTTGATGTATCTGACAAAGGATGTTGATAGTAAAAAAAATTATTCACTCTGGCACTTATATTTTATCAATTTTATCCGATGTATCTGGCAAAGGATGTTGTTAAAAAAAATATTCACACTGATACTTAGATTTTGTCAATTTTATCCGACATATCCGACAAAAGGATGTTGATAATGAATTTATTCATTCTGAAATTTATATTTTGTCAATCTTATCCGATGTATCTGCCAAAGGATGTTAATAAAAAAAAATTTATTCACTTTAAAATCTAGAATTTTTCAATTTTATCCTTTGTATCTGAGAAAAGGATGTTGATATAGAACTTAGTCACTCTGAAACTTAGATTATGTCAATTTTATCCGTCATATCTGATAATGGATGTTGTTAAAGTATTTATTTATTCTTAAATTTAGATTTTGTCAATTTTATTTGATGTATCTGACAAAGGATGTTGATAAAAAAAATTATTCACTCTGACATTTATATTTTATCAATTTTAACCGACATATCCGATAATGGATTTTGATAAAGAATTTATTCATTCTGATACCTAGATTTTGTCAATGTTATCCCATGTGTCTGACAATAGATGTATGCAAATTCCTTTTCTTACATCTCCAATTTTTTAATAGAGATTCTAAACGTTTGATATGCTAGCTTAGCTTACTCTCAAAATAATGAACACATAACAATGTGATATTTTTAATGAAATAATGCTATGTAGAATATTAATACAAAAATATATTATGATACATTATTAATATCAATGATTAACTTTGGACATTTTGAATCTGTTCCATAAAGTAGTTCACCATGTTCTCTCTTGATATTGTAGCTATTGTCTTCTCTTAGTTCGTAATCAGTAGAATAATCATTATTCCGTTTTGAGTCATACACAGTTTTTACTGGTGTCTCATCAACAGGCTCAATATGCTTTTCGTCTTTGATATTATTTGGTTCATTGACTTATGATCAATGGCAGTAACGATTGTTGGTGCTTTGTTTTTCATCGATTCATGTTTATATTCCATTGTGATATTTTCTGACAATGCCCTTTTTATTTTTCTGGCAATTTCACTGTCTATTATCACATTAGTTTTACACATGTAACAGTTTCGGCACGTAGACAGGATATGGTTTACGATATTAGTAGAAGAGTTGGCCTTTCTTTTATTGACCTTGCGTTGAATGCTAATACCCGAAAGCTGATGATTGGATATATCAGTAGGTAGTGTGTTACCTGCAACAGTAGCAAGGAGTTGTCCTCTATCATCAACGATTATTTTTATGTTGGCATTCTCTTTGAGCACAATCATCTCTGGAGATCTCAATCTCGCATAACCACCAACATAAGAGTTGAATTTTTTCGGTATTCCAAAGAAATTTAGTTCCTTACTGTCATGACAATGAATGCACACATTTCCAATAGTGCTACCACTTGTACTTGTTTCATAGTTCAAATACTTCTCCTTGTTGGCAGTCAATGCTATAATAACCTTTTTATGTGAACACACTTTATTAAAATGCTCCATCTTTACTTTTTTTTTTAAGATAAAACTTATATGTTTGCTGTTCCAATGAGTAAAAAATACTAATTTGATACATACAATAGACTAGGTAGTGTCAATAACCAGACATAGAATACCAGTGGGAAAGCCACATCGTGTCTCTGACCAATCATAGAGCACAATTGTTAGAGCCGTAAGCATATTTTGTCATTTTAAGATACGTAGGCTACATAAAAAAATAAAAAAAATTTCTTATGTAATGATTTCTTCAAATAATATCAAGAGGATTTGTTTTTACACTGCTCACAGTGTAGAATGTGTTACTAAAATTTAATTTTTAATGGGCAACAAGTAAAGAAAAACCACATGTAATCAGGCAACCGAGTCTCTCAAACCCCTTAAAGCTCTTTTAACAGATACAAAAACTACTTATTTAACACAAAAACTTCGTTTTTAATGGGCAATAAGTAGAGAAAAACCACAAGGAATCACTCAACAGAGTATATCAAACCACTTAAATCTCTTTTAATATAAACAAAAAAATATTTATTAAAACAAAAAATTAGTTTTTATTGAGAACTAATTAATGAAAAACCAAACGGAATCAGGCAACAGAGTCTGTCAAACCCCTTAAAGCTCTTTTAAAAGATACGAAAACTACTTATTTAACACAAAAATTTCGTTTTTAATGTGCACCAAGTAAAGAAAAAACAAACGTAATCAGACAACCGAGTCTCTCAAACCCCGTAAAGCTCTTTTAAAAGATACAAGAACTACTAATTTAACAAAAAAATTTCTTTTTTAATGAGCACTAAGTAAACAAAAACCAAACGGAATCAGGCAACAGATTGTCTCAAACCCCGTAAAGCTCTTTTAAAAGATACAAGAACTACTTATTTAACACAAAAATTGTGTTTTTAATGGGCACCAAGTAAAGAAAAACCACACGGAATCAGGCAACCGAGTCTCTCAAACCCCGTAAAGCTCTTTTAAAAGATATAAGATCTACTTATTTAACACAAAAATTTTGTTTTTAATGGGTACCAAGTAAAGAAAAACCACACGGAAAAGCCCTTATAATAGCATAGGAAGGAAAATAAGCTCCTGGAATAGCATAGGAAGGGGACATAAACTCTTATAATAGCATGGGTGGGGACATAAGCCCTTAAAATAGCATGTGAATTCCTATACACGCAAGCAAATAACATGGGAATTCCTATACATGCAAGCAAATAACGTGGGAATTCCTATACACGCAATCAAATAACATGGAAATTCCTATACACGCAAGCAAATAATATGGGAATACCTATACACGCAAGCAAGATAACGTGGGAATTCCTATACACGCAAGCAAATAACATGGGAGTTCCTATACATGCAAGCAAATAACATGGGAATTCCTATACACGCAAGCAAATAACATGGGAATTCCTATACATGCAAGCAAATAATATGTGAATTCCTATACACTCAATCAAATTACATGGGAATTCATATACATGAAATCAAATAACAATGGAATTCATATACACGCAAGCAAATAACATCGGAATTCCTATACACGCAAGCAAATAACATAGGAATTCCTATACCTGCAAGCAAATACCCCGTTAATTTCTATACATGCAATCAAATAAGCTTTGTCTTCCTATGCACGCAAGCAAATAACATGGGAGTTCTTATATAAGCAAGCAAATAACCAGGAAATTCCTATACATACAAGCAACTAACATGGGAATTCCAATACAAGCAAGCAAATAACTTGGGAATTCCTATACACGCACGCAAATAACATAGGAATTCCTATACATGCAAGCAAATAACAATGGAATTCCTACACATGCAAGCACATAACATGGGAATTCATATACACGCAAGCAAATAACATACTCACTCTCTTTGAAAAACCAAACCAGACTATACCCACCAAACCAGACTGTACCCACCAAACCAGATTATACCCACCAAACCAGATTATACCCACCAAACCAGATCCATAGGTACATGCTCTGGAAAGGTGCCAAGGAACGTAAAGTAGTAGAATTCAATAGAAACTTACTACTCGTATTAAAATGTTGATCGGAAATGTTTTTGGGAAATGTTGGGCGTGGAGGGGGGATTCTCCCTCTGATTATATTCGACTATTAAAAAGGGCAATTGCACTCTCAATTTCCAAAAGAATGAGCCCTTTTTGAAGTGTTTAGGACAAAGAATTCTATAAAAACATTATATGCCCCACGGCATAACTTACAACCCTAGCCCTGAGAACTTTGGGGGGGGGGGGAGGTTGTCATGCTTAAAACCTAATTTCCGGACCCTTCAACTCAGTTCAACAAAATGGCTATATCAAAAAATTGATCGGAAGTGTTTGGGGAAATTATGGGTGGGAGAGGGGGGTTAGTTACCCTCCAATCACCTGCGACTATTAAAAAGAGCACTAGCCCTTTCAATTTCAAATCAAAAGAGCCCTTTTTGAAGTTTCTACAACAACGCTTTCTATAAAAACCTTACATACCCCCAGGGCATAACTTACAACCCCTGCCCTTGAGGCTGTGGGTGAGGGGTTGTCATCCTCAAAGACTTAATTTTCAGATCTTTCAGCTACGTTGAAAAAAATGGCTATCTCACTTTTTTCATTGCATGTGTTTGGGGAAATGGTGAACGTGAGAGGGGGATCAGTTGCCCTCCAATCACTTTCGACTATTAAAAAGGGCACTAGCCATTTCAATTTCCACTCGAATAAGCGCTTTTGAAGTTTCTACGACAACACTTTCTATAAAAACTTTATATGCCCCCTAGGCATAACTTACAACCCTTGCCCTGAGGGTTGTGGGGGGGGGTTGTCATTCTCAAAGACCCAATTTCCAGAACTTTCAACTACGTTGAAAATAATGGTTGTCTCAAAATTTTGATTGGATATGTTTGGGGAAATGGTGGGGGTGAGAGGGGGGTTAGTTGCCCTGCAATCACTTTCAAATATTGAAAAGGGCACTACCTCTTTGCGTTTCGTACCGAATGAGCTCTTTTTGAAGTTTCTACGACAGCGCTTTCTACATAAACCTTATATCTCCCCAGGATATAACTTACAACCATTACCCTGAGGGGTGTGGGGGGTTTTTAATCCTCAAAAAGTAGTTTCCAGAACTTTCAACTACGTTGAACAAAATAGTTATCTTAAAATTTTCATTGGATGTGTTTGAGGAAATGATGGGCGTGATAGGGGGGTTAGTTGTCCACCAATCACTTATGAATATTAAAAAGGGCACTAGACCTTTCAATTTCCAATCAAATGAGCCCTTTTTGAAGTTTCTACGACAAGGATTTTCATAAGAATCTTATATGCTTCCAGGGCATAACTTATAACTCTTGCCCTGAGGGCTCTGAAGGGGCTATCATCCTCTGAAAGATTCCAGAACTTTCAACTACGTTGAACAAAATGGCTGTCTCAAAATTTTGTTGGGGGAAATGGTGGGCGTGGAAGGGGTGTTAGTTGCCTTCCAATCACTTTTGACTATGAAAAAGGGCAAAAGCCCTTTTAATTTCCAATCGAATGAGCCCTTTTTAAAGTTTCTACGTTAACTCCTTCGATACGAAGTGCCCTGGTCTAAAGAAACAAATAAATAAATGAATCATAAATTGTGCCAACATCGGTGTTTACTTAACCAGCGCTATTGCGCTGCCTTTGATTTTAGGCAAATAAGCAAGGAACGGTATTATTCTAAACCATACCTTCCTGAATCAAATAAGGTCTTTCATATAAAAAAATAAATCTAGAGGAGACCCAAATTAAAAATAACCAAAGTACCCTTTGTCCTCTCTCTCTCTCTCTATCTTTCTCTCTCTCTCTCTCCCCTCTGTAGAGACCGCAGGTATTTGTAGGAATTTAATCTTCTATGTTGCGCTTAAATCAGTTCAGTAATAAGAAGGATCCGCCAAGGCTTAGTTCAAATTCCTCAGAATAATAGAAGATGTTCGTTACCACGAAGGTTTGATAAAATAACATCATATCTGAAATATCTTGAGCATATTAGATAAATGGGAACATACCAGAGGATGAAAGTAAATTATAATCTGAACGAGCTCTAGACATTCCACTATGTGTTGTTGGATTCGAGGTTTCTAAGATAAGTCTTTCTTCTTCATGGTCATCTAGACAAGAACTGGCATCTAATGAGCGACTCTGAAAAGAGAAAAAAAAAATGCAACATCTATGTCCGATATTAATTTCGAATATGTAAGGTTATTATGTTTTAAATTACCGTATGAAAAGTTGTTTCCTTCGAGAGGAAACGCCGCTAAAAGGTAATGCAATCTCAGTGGAACATTTCATCATCAAACATAACATGCTCAAAACTCGAGAATGAAGGCATCAGCCCCGTATCTACAAAAATACGAAAGGGCGCTTGCATCCAAAAGCAATTAGGACATAAGGACGATCGCGGGAGTGTGCTTTTCCTTCATTTTTCCTCTGAATCTGACCGCATCAAAGTAGTTATTGTATAATTTTGCGGGAGTCCTTCTTCAGAGGCAAATTTTAATGTTTAATTTCATTTTAAGCAACGAAAGAAATCGTGTTACAGCAAGGTGCTGTTTTTGGACATTTTGTGTCACAAAACACAAGTTGTCCACATTACATTGCTGAGATGATACTGAGTGTCGATCCTAAAATAGTTAATTGCTTTAGAACTATTAAAAGCTGTGATATTAAACCTTGTAGTTTCTGAAGACACGTTGCCAAAGTTAGCACATTCCATTCCAAAAAGTATAAGATGTCCTCAAGGAAAAAACAACACATTATTTCAGACAATAATTTTAAAACCTTTTCCCGATATTACCCGATTTATTGGAGAAGTCTATCATAAAATACATCCACTCTACAGATTTTAAGTCTAGAATGAAAGGTTACTCTGTAGGCCTCGTCTAGAAGGGAGGGTTAGGAGACATCACTCGATGATGAAGACTGTCTAAAGAAAATCATCCTCTTGAAATATTTGTGACAGTTCAATTTGTAGACTCTTCAAACTCCCCCAAACATTCCTTTTGGGGTGCATCTTTTTTCAGGAGTGGTCATACCAAAGCGACAATAATAGAATATACAATATTACTAAACGAAAACTAAACGAAGAGTACAAAAAAGTATAGTTCTTTTGCACTATTTCTAGATAACAACAAAGATTGCGTCTGTAGGTTTGAATTTTTTGTCATAATTGGGTTAAAATATCCCTTTGTACAATTACCCAGCCCAGTCTTGATGCAACCTATTGCCCAAAATACTTGATAACTTCAATTCAACAAGGCCACTTAACAAGGCCAGAAACTATGAGATGTCCATTTGATCTAAGGCTTTGAAGATACTCATTTGGTTCAACAACAACTAAGGCCATGCTCTCACATGCTGGTGTGTTTCGTTCGTACATTATTGTGCTGGCCATAATTCCTTGCTTTAATTAAATAAAGAACAAGTTTTGTCAACTAAGAGTAAGGAGCAACATTAAAACTTAAAACGAACAGAAATTATTACATATATGAGGGGGGTTTTCACCCAGTCAATGCCTCACTCTTTACGCTTAAGTTCGAATTTTGTTCCAATTCTTTAAGAATATCTCTCTTGAAAGTACTAATAAACTTTAGCGTGAAGAGCTAGGTATTGACTAGGGGGGGGGGGGCCTCATATACGTATTAATTTCTGTTCGTTTTGAGTTTTAATGTTGCTCCTTACTTTCAGTTAAAAAAACTTTTTTTTAATTTAGTTTCTGATCGTTTTTTAATAATGCTGGGGAATCCGGCACCCCTTCATGGAAAATTCCCTTCCCCCATGAACAAGTCCTCCATGGAAAGAAACATCCACTTAACCCCTCTCCCCGACCCCCACTCCCCTCCACCTAATTCTAATTCTAATTCGACCCAACCCAAAATTCTAATTCCTTTTACGTATCTATCGGTATAAAAATTCCTTTTTTAGAGTTTTTGTTACTATTGAGTCGTTACCACAAATTGAAATAATGCTACAAAAAGTTTTTTTTTCAAACGAAGGCAGAAAGCGAATTTGTAACTAAATTCAGAGAAATATCCTGTATATAATGTGTCTGTACCCGTCTTCAATTCTGCTACTCCTTGCGCTAAAATTCAAATTGTGCTTTAAAAGTATAAAAAAAAAAAAAAAATAAAATAAAATAAAAATAAAATTCGGAATTAGAACTTAATAGATCTTCCCAGTTGTTAATCGCATCGGGTTTATTACCTATTGCGGATCAAAATGTTGGAACTGAAAACTTTATAAAGCAAATAAACTTAAATCAACACATCTAGGAGCATCAAAGCATAAAACTTAAAATTTAGTGTTGTAAACTTATATTATATTTGGGATAGTTTCTATTAATTTTAAGTTTTAAAATATTACTTTACTTTCTTGTGGAACAAGTTTTTTTTTATTTTATGTTGGCTCTTAATGTCGAATGTACTAAAGCTAGTGTGAAATGTGCATGGCTATGTGAGCATTACATGTCAACTATAAATGCAACAGACCTTGATGTTCGACATTAGTAAAACAAATACCCGTTTTGAACAAGTTTCTTTTTCACTAAAAAGAAAGTAAGTGCAAGAAAAAAAGAAAGCAACAGATGTGATAGCTCAGCCTTTCGAACTTAACTTTTATAATACTCCAATTCGAGCTTCATTTCTATGAAAGCAACGCAAATTACGTCTAAACGGCCAGTATCATAGAACAGTATCTTCACTTATAAATTGGTAAAAACTGATAAAAAGAAGGATACATCGATGTTTCAAAAAAACAAACAATGAAGCAAAGGACAGCCTCCATTTTTACTATTGACTGTAATTGTTATATAGCCCGAGCTTCATAAAATGCATAAGTTATTCCAAATTACATACGACACTCTCTCATAACAAAAGAAGTTCCAAAAGAACAAATAACGACAGCAAAGCTATTGTGCTCACAACGGAACAATATCTTATCCGAAGTTAACAGTTATCCTTTGTTGTTTAGTCGAAATCAATTTCCCGTAAAGGATGAGGGATCTTATTTATATAAGCATCAAGAGTCATTTTCATGAGAGAGGGGAGCAAAGTGGAACACTAATTATTTCCCATGATAGAAATTTAGGGCCAAAGCAACAGCACAGGCATAATATTTCCCAGTGGATGTTATGACAAAGTGTCAAATAACCGTTTTCAAGCAGTTTGATTTCCTGATGGTGAATAGTCACTAGCTGTATATTATTCCAAGTCTTAGCAACTTAGTCTTCTTAACATTAATTTTCATATCTCTTCTTGCACCATGAGCCCGCAAAACCTCTAAAAGTTGACATCATTTCGCTAACTTTTTCATCTACGATGTTTAAATTATCAGCATAATCTAAGTCTGGGAGAGTTTTACTTCCCCCTTTGATTCCGTATTCTGCCATGGCCTTGGCCTTGGAACAAAATCCATCAAGATGACCCATATAAATGGGGATAGGGGGACGCAACCCTGCTTAACTTCTGATTTAATACGAAACCGGCTACAAACCCAATTTCCTAACTTAATCGCAGTAATGTTATTCCCGTATATAGCACTAGTCACATTAATGGATTTATCTGGTATACGATGCAAGGGCAGGACCTTCGCTGAAGCTCTTCGATCAGCTGATCAAACGCTTGCTGCTGTTTGATGATTCAGCGCTTACAAACCAGTACAAACGAGGACTGTACAAAAATAAATCCACCGCAGGGTGGAATTCTGTCCCTTGTGAATTTACACGTAAATATGGGCACAAACATGGCCATTATATAAATTGTAACTTTGGAATTATTTTGAAAATGCAAACATCGATATTTTATTCTTTTAAGTTTAGAACTGATTGAATGGGGGGAAAAAATATTTGCTATGAAGTATCGGAGGTTCGGAGCTATAATAATGGTGGGGGAAAGAAAATATGATCTAACTAAATTTAGCCTAACTAAATTTAAGCATAGATTAATTAAATCATAGAACTAAAAATGACAAGTAACTAATTCAAATATTATAGATTTACTTGTAATGATTATTTTTTTAATTTATTTTTTATTCAAAGCCTGTCGTACTTAAAGGCTTTAATTTTGTGATAACATTGTACGGAATATTTGGAAAAAAAATTGCAAACGTAATGACGCGAAGAGTATCCCCTTCTAAAAGCAAACCAGGTAAATAGTATCGCTTTGCCCACTAATAATCGTTTATTATATTTAACTTTATTGTTTTTTTGTTTTTTTTCAAGAAAACAAAGAATACGAGGCGCCTAAATTAGCTGAAACAAGTTGAAAGGCAATGTTTTTTTTCTAATTTCTTTGCTGCCACTGAAGTCCCATCCCCCCCCCCACCCCCCGAGAAAAAACAACAACTTTGCATCCTTTTTGTAATGAAAATAGCTTCAATATGAACAATTGATGCGCAATATTAGTTACAAATTATAAGAAGATATACAATTTTTGGGACAAAAAGTGATAATCATTATTGACATGTCTTATTGGAGATCCAGTCACATAGAAGAAAAAGAACTAGTTTATCAGAGTTCATTCATCTATATTAGAAATACTTGATTACTCTTGATGTTGTGGGAATTATATTGGTCCTTGGGGTAAGGGCCTGACTAGGAAATGAAATAGAAGTACGTATGAAAACAAATTCTTTGTAGGACAAACGTCGCATGAGAATTATTTATTTACCCATTGATAAAATATTGAATTAAATTTGTTTGTCTTGTAACTGTTTTAGTGGCTTTATTTGTGGAAGCCGGTGACCTTAAACTAAGTTAATATTAATTAATTTAAACAAAACTACTAGAGTTAGAATTCTGTACTGCATTAGCTTGTATATTAAAAAGGCGGATATTCTAAAAAAAAACTTACATAAAGTTGGCTTGCAATAAAGTTAAAATCAGGGAACCGTACTTAGCTCGGTGAAAAGAAAGACAGTTTTGCTCATGAAATTTAATTTAATTTAATTTTATTCGGCAAACTTTTTGTATATTTGCACCGAAAAACCACTGATACGATCGACAATCAAATTAAATTTTAATGCGTTTTGTAAAATATCAAAACAAAATCATATTTTTGAGCACATTTCAAGAGGATACATATGTAGTATTTTCCTCAGCAGTGTTTTATCGTTTTTAGTGTCTATGATGTAGGAACAATTACACAAGAAACATATCATTGATAAGAAAAATCATATGACTGACGTCACATTGATGAGCACATTTCAAGAAAATAAATTACATCATATGTGGTTACAAGACATGCGACAACGAGGAGTAGAACGAATTAAAATTGAAAGTGAATAGCAATGACAAATGTAGTTAAAATATACGTGAAAACGAGAACAAAGAAATATGTGACTAGAAGATAAGCAACAGCAAGAATTACAAGCGATAGCGAGAAAGCGGGTACAGAACGTGTCAAAAATGAAGTGAAGAACAAATAATTGTGCTGTTAGAAGACAAGCTAAAGCGGAAATCAGAACGACTCACAAATAAAAGGGAAGAAGAAAGAATATTACGTTTGAAGAACAACACCATCACAACGTTTGACGCCAACAAAATTTGGTGCAAAAGCCATTACAAATGTACACAGATGCCTTAAACTACGCAGCAGTTGATTACACTTAAGACACTAAAACTGATAGACCTAGAGCTCCTTAATAAACTGTGATCCTAAGAAAAACGAGAGCATTAATTATTTTCGTGTAATTCAAGCTGATCAGAACTATAAATAATAAAAGAATGAGAAATTCTAATATCAATAGACTCATTAAGAGTTATTGGCTTCGAAAACTACCAGCCATACCGAGAAAGCGAGTATAATAATATGTCAAAAAAAGAAGTGAAGAACAAAGAATTGTGTTGTTAGAAGAAAGTGAAGAAGAAAGAAATGTTACGTTAGAAGAACAGCACCATCACAATCTTTGACATCAACAAAAAAAGGTGCGAAACCCGGTGTAAAACCTACAAAGATGCCATAAACTAAGCAACGTGGGTTAAAAGTCATTTGGACCCTTCAACGTTACATATTTTCTCTGGGGGCCCTCCATTTTCTCGAAGAAAGAGCAGCGAGCAAAGGTGATTCATTTGGAGGTTACTACTTACAACGACAATCAATATATACAAGCCTGCCACATGCTGAGTGCCTGGGCCCCGTCTTAAAATCAGCTACATTCTTTTTTTTCCCTAAAACCAATATATTGAAATATCTGGCCACAAGAACGATCTAAAAAGATTACAACTTTAAGGAAGAATTTGTATTTTTCCCAGGGTGGGTGTATCGAACTTATGGTGACGCCATGACATCAAAAAGAGGCTCATATTGTATCTCGTTAGCAGACAAGTGACAATGAGAATCAGTATATACAAGCAAGTCGCGTAGCCATGCCTGGGCCGCACCGTGTCTTAGAGGGTAGGTCTGTTGACCCTGGCTAAACACTTGGTGTACTCTGTTTACAAATTTCTTTTTTCAGTTTTATGATATACGTCATTTTACCAGAATTAAATTTATTAGTCATCCCCCATATTTAAGGTATATAATTTAATTTAAACACTTTGTTTTAATTAAACTGTATGCCTTAAATATGGGAAAAATGATCATCACAAAAAAATTCTTGCAATTATAATTGTAAGCAATCGAACTCCTTTAGAAAGATAGGCCATTATCACAACAACAGTTGGGACATGCGTCCGAGAATGCCATGGAAGAAAACTCTGTCTTTGCAATACTGTACATGATATCATGATCAGCAGCAAAACTCTCAGAAATCTTGAGTAACATATTAAGTACAGTAACATATGAGAGCAGAATATAAGATAGCCATGTCAGTTCTAGGTGTTTATCCCCCCTGGAAAATACCCCTTACCCCAGAAACAAACCCGGAAAATACACCCCGGACAATACCCCCTCCCCCCGTGGAAAATAAGGTTTCCAAATTTGAGAATTTTATTTGATTTTTTTTTTTAGTTTCGTTTAAAAGTGCTAAGGAACGGAAAAAAGAGGAATTTACACACCAAACGTATCTTAAAAACTTAGAAAAAAACCCAAATTCATTTTTCTTGAAAAGACTTCCATTTGAATTTTTGGAATTTTTGGCAGTAGCGGGCGCCAAATTAAAAAAATGGAGAAGAAAAAGATGTAGGTGGACAATCATAAAAATTAAGCTAAAAATATATGACACCAAAAAGTTTAACAAGGCTTAGCTTTACTTTGAAAGGATAGTTGGCTTTGGGAACCAACAGATTCTTCCTGTTTAAGTTTTTACGGACAAAAGCGTTGCCAAATTCTACGGGTCTATTTTTCTTACCTTCCAAGTGTAAAACTACCACAAATCACTATTAATAAATAAATGAAACCCCAAACTAAGCGAAATAACAATAGATGACATAGTCAAACTCACAACGAGCAAAGATTAAAAGGATTAGGGCTGACATGACACATGTCTTCTCAAGACCAGAACATAATTTGCACTTTACTAAAAATAAAATAACCGTGTATTTTCAGTTTAATATACATATTCTGATACTTATTCTGATACATGAAAGTGGCTGGGTTAAACGGCAGTTGAGGTATATAAAACCAAAATAAAAGTTTCAAATTCTACTGAATGTTTTTTTTTTTTTTTTACAAGCAAACTAATTTCTATTAGCATGTAAAAGAGATTCCAGATGAATTAGTCACAGATGTTGAAGCAGTTTTGACGAAATTTTATGCGTTGTTAGAATTCTGCTTACCTTTTTCTGCATGGAGACCAGAGTAGCCACCATTGAAGAATAAGGGAGTGTCCCACAAGGATGGAACAAACAATTATGTAAAGGTGAGAAACCACCTCATTCCAATTTGGTAAGCAGTTTGAAGATAAACAGTCAAAGCCTGCAGCTGAGCTTGGATTCAGCTTACGAATTTGAAGTAAAATGTCTGACGCGGAGAATTCCATCAAGTTACAAATAGCTTTAATTTTATTATGACCAATGCGGTACTTTGGAAGTAAATGACCATTAAGTTGGAATGCTAGTTACATAATGGTAAAAACCCTAACGCTGTTGTCTATGTTATTTCAAATTGATAAATCAACAACCGTCAGGAAACATAACAAAGATTGCACTAAAATAAAAATGCTCATAAGGATTTCCTTATAATATACCTTTCTAAGATGAGAGACCACGCTAAATCTCTCTTCCATATCCAACTCCTCTGTTGTTGACCTGGAAGATGATCGTCCAATTCCTCCGTAAAGACTTTGGTCCTCAACCTGCAATACATGAACCAAAACTGTTGAAAAGAGATCGTTTTGATTTGATTATTTCATGCTCAACTTTCCTCTTTTATTCGATGGTTAAACAGTTAAATGACAAGAAAAACTTGACACAGCAAAGAATTCATAAAAAATAACATTTGTTCACTTTCAGCGTTAGATGTAACATCATTTTATGGCTGCAAAGACATCCAGCTGTTCTAGAGGTAAGGCAACACTGTTTCTTATGCTATCACAGCATTCTGTCAAAATTTATACTGCAAACCAATTTATTCCGAGTCTCTTGGAAAGGGAATATACATCGGCAAAAAGTCATTTCGAAAAAGTCTACTTCGAAGTTTGATTCAACTTGATATTTACAGCGGCCAAGGATAGCGTTACTGTCATGTGTCTTAGAAGTCTTCATTCCAATTGGAACAAAAATTGGTTCTTTTTTAGAGCCTGGATGCATAAAGTGTCTTTCGATTTAATTCATCTTTTCCAAAACACTCCATGATAATTTCAAATTGGTATGTTTAGCTTTTTATGAGAAATTGCAAACACACCATTTTGACAAGCATTATGAACTTTAGTGTCTTTCGGTTTAGTTCAAAATCCCCCTTGACATTCCCTGCAAATTTCAACTTAAGACCCTTAGCCATTCCTGAGATATTGCAGATGCACCTTTTTTGATTTTGTTCAGCAACTTTCTCGCTATTCCTCGATAGTTTCAACGTAATACACTTAAAAGTTTAACTTAATATCCAGAGATATTGCAGATATACAATTGGAGAACCTGGATACGCATAGCGTGTTTTGATTCATATGAATATGCACTGGAGGTTTCAACTTAATACCCTTATCGGTTCCTGATGTTTTGCAGATGCATTGATTTCACCACTGGGATTCAGACACTGCCTTTTGCTTTAGTTCACGGTCCCGCCAGCATTCCCTGAAAGTTTCAACTAAATAACCTTAGTCATTCTTGAGATAATGCAGATACGCCTTTTTGACAAGCTGGATGCACATGTTATTTCTGATCTAGTTCAACATTCCCTAAGCATTCCCCGATAATTTCCAATTGATATCTTTATAATTTTCTGAGATACTGTAGATACGCCCTTTTGACAACCAGGATGCACATGGCATATAATAAAGTATTCCAATAATCCCCGTCAACATTATATACAAGTTTCCAGTTCTCTTAAGTGTTCCTGAGATATTGCAGTTAGGTACTTTTGGCTATCTTGATCCACATAGAGTCTTTTTGTTCAGTTCAACATCCCGCTCAACGTTCACTAAAGTGTCACCTTTATACCTTAAGCCATTCCTGAGATATGGCAGGTATGCTCTTTTGACAAGCTGGATGCACATAGTGTCCTTTGATTTAATTCAATCTGCCCTGAAGGTTTCCGCCCTTAGCTGTTCGTTTGATATTGCAAATATGCCATTTCGAAAATATAGATGGGTGTATTGCCTTTTGTTTTAGCTCAAAATCCCTTCAACATTCCCTGGAAGTTCAACTTAATACCCTTGGCCGTTCCTAAGATATTGCATATACACCTTTTTGATAACCTGGATGAATATAGTGTCATTTAACTTAGTTTTGCATTCCCCCCAACATGCTTTGAAAATTTCAATCTATTATCCTTATCAATTTCTTAGATATTGTAGATATATTCTTTCAACAAACTGTATGCCCTGACAACCACTCATGGAATACTGAAAACAAGCCCTTTTGACTATCTGAAAATGCACATAGTATATTTTGGTTAATTCAATATTCCCCCAATATGCCCATAAAGTTTCAACTTAGAGACTTCAGCTATTCTTGAGAGATTGCTGATACGCCCTTTTAACAATTAGGATTCACATAGTGTGTTTTGACGTAGTTCAACGTTCCCCCAACATTCCTTGAAGATCTAAACTTAATACCCTTAGCCGTTCCCAAGATTTCACAGATTTGTCCTTTACATAGTGCCTTTTGATTTAGTTTTATATCCCCTTTTGCATCCCCTGAAAATGTCAGCTGAATACTTTTAGCTATTCATGAGATATTGCAGATATGCTCTTTTGACATGGATGCACATAAACACAATCTCCTTTCATTTGGTTCGACGTGCCCTAAAAGTTTCCCATTAATTTCCCCCCGAGGATATCGTATTGAACAAATAGTCATAGAAAATCGGGAGTAGGCTCCTTCGAATGGAGATTAAAAATTATAGTGCTCTTTTTAAATAGCCAAAAAGATTGTGCTAAATCAAAGTGGTGTCTACTGCCATGTTATTGCATGAAACCAAAATTTCCCCCCTAAGAGGGACAAGATGGGATCGATTGAAAAACTAAGATAGCTATTCGATTTAAGATAGGAAAACTGTATATTGATATACGCTTATATACACTTAAGATATACACTAATAACAGTGTATGTGTCAGAGGTAGTAATACTGGGTGGTGGCGCATTCGTCCATAAAGAGGCACGTAGCCGATAAGAAATGAACGGTTAGTATATACGTTTATTTTGAATTTTTATGTAACTAGGTTAATTCCCATGGTGCTTGATCGAACTATGTACAGTGATGCATAATTACCCACCAGCCTATTATAGATGAACGTCAATGGCCCTTTGGATAGGGTAGGGGGGGGATGTGCTTTAGAAACCCCAAAAATTGTGCCTTTACGCCTGAATTTCCTAACTCCATGGGTTTTAGATAAATATAGACTGCGGTTTGGGGATAGAAATTAATTCATAATGCGCCTAAATTCCCGGGAAAAGTTTGGACTAGTGTTGGTTCTTGGTGGTGGTGGGGGGGGGGGTAGAGGTGCTTCTTTTTTTGTTGACAATATTTTCTATTTTTCATAAAATGTTACATTACATCCATATGCCTACCGACACAAGGCTGGAGAGGGATGGCTCAAGAGCACCACCAGGAAGTTTTTCTGGGGGGGGAGGGGTTGCTCAAGTACTACCAGGAGCTTTGTTTTCACCGAGATTTACTATTATTGTGTATTGCTTAATGTTTTAATGCTTCCCGGAAACCTTTCCCTTTACTGGGGACCCAGTAGGAATTCAGTTCTACGGAATCACCTTGAAAACCGTGGAAATGATTACCCTATAATTAAATTTTTATATTTCAAATCCCCCTTCTAATAGATATTTGAAGGAGTGCGTTTTTTCAAGGATGATTGTTATTCTCGAATCATAATTTGACGAACGTTACACTCGTATGTACCAACGGGGGCTGAAGAGTATAGGAGTTGCCCTCCTTTACATTTAAGAGATTATTGGATCAAATAGGTCGTAGTAAAATAGAGTCAGTCAAGAGCGACCGCCGTCGATAGAAACCAAAGCTATAAAAGAAGAAGAAAAAAATCTGATTAAAAAGCATACGACAACAAAACATATTAACATATTATGCATGCTGATTCTAAATATGCAAAATATTTTAACTTTAAAGTTGTTCATTGAACGCTATTAGAACATGGAGACTTGAATAATATTAGAAATAGGAGTTATCCGTATTACACATTATTCAGGGTAATCCTGGGTATGCTATTAAAGATCAAGAGAAATTAAATATATAAAAAAACACATTCTTTTAGGTGAAAGTAAAGAGCGACATTAAAAAGATTAGAACTTAATCCGTATATGGGAGTATACGGACCCCCCCCCACTCGTCTCCTTAAAGTTATACTTTTTGCCCTAATTCCTTACGAACGACAGCTCAATTACAAGGGCAATAAATAGGAATAAGAACTATTTTTAAAGCACTATAAAACTCTAGCATAAAGAGCAGAGATTGACGAAGAAACAGCCCTTATGTACAGAATAACTTCTGTTCGCTTTAGGTCTGAATATTGCTTTACAATTTCAGAGGAAAAATAAACTTGAAATTTTGACTTAACTCCGTCCAGATCAACTTTAATGCTACCGTAAAAGTCATAGCGCTGAAATTACTGGAAGTTATTATTATTTTCGTTTTTATTATCAGCAGACTCACCAAATTGATTCAAGAGCAAGGCCACAAGGGCCCATTGGTTCTGTACCTCAAAAACCTAATTAGTTGTGGGAGGAGGGGAAAAATATAGTATTCCCACTCTTAGCATATTTTTCCACCTGTCAGACATAACTTCCTCAACTATGTCCTCCAGCTTAGCATCGAGTATATTAAATACTTGTAACCAGTACCTTATTTATGGCCAGACTTTCTTCTATTAGACACCTTTTTATCTGTATGACCTTCTTGTAAATTTTTGGCAAACTGGGGAATCAGCTCTTTCTATTCAGGTGAGAAAATTCTGAAAACTCCCGGTATCTGTAATGACTTCAGTAACCCTTCGTATTTCAGGACTATTGAGTTGTAAAAGATATTTAGTCAGTGAGGGATAAAACTTAGAATCACTTGCTCTTTTTCTATGAGTCCTACCTTTTACTGGCAATTGGCTCCACCCTCTCATAGAGCCGTCTCCTTATTGCCACTTTCTAACAGCTTTGAGAGATGGGATGATGTCAGTGATGTCCCAACCTTGGTAGCCTCATCCGCCAAAATCTTGCCAGTAGCTCTAGAGAGTGTCCTGAGGCCCAAATCACTGTATTTCGATTTCTATTGAATGCTAGCCTATTTACTACTTCACAGGATACTCACTTGATTTGTTTTCCTTGCTCTTTATATTCTCAAGAACCTAGACTCGTGTTTTTTCGTCAGTTGAGACACATATATTATTACCTGCACTTTCTACTGATATCAATCTGTTAGGTACCTGGTCTGTTCCAAACATCTCAACCTGGAAGACAATAGCGAAACTCCATATGTGATAACTTATTGTTTCCTCATTTAAGTCATGGGTATTGAGGCATATTACTATTCTAGCTCCCAATTTGTTGTTTGCATATGAACCCTCTGTATATTAGATTATTTTGTTAGTTTGGTGAAGCAGTGCTCTATCCTGCTCGACTTCATTTCTGTCCTCTATGGCAATATGAAATAACCAGTCAGTTTTACCAATGGACCCTGTTATCCTTGGGTGTTTGCAGCTCCCAGCACCTGAGCAGCAGCACTTAAGTTTTCAAAGGAGCCCGTTCCTTTCATCCTTCAGGCAAAGCAACCAATATCCATATTGATGAAGCTCTGTTTTATTTCTCATGCTGTGGGAAGTATCATAATATTTGAACTCAAATGAATAGTCTAGGTCAAAGTAAATAAGATAAACATAAAGCTATAAGTTTGAATTTAATTTGCTGGATTTGTCATGCATTTGTTAACATTAGAATCTTGACTTAATTCTCAAATTTGTTTTAATCCCAACTGAATGCTCATACGGAAGTTAGAGAGTTCGAGTCGTCAAAGCGGTAAAGGAGTCGGAAAAATAATTCCTGATTAACTTCATGTAAAGTTTTTGCAATGGCCTGGATTTATTAGTTTACTCAATATTCTTATTCGATTTTGATTAGTTTTACCTTATTTTTTTAGTTGTGCTGTCTCTGATTACAGAATCACGGACATCTTGAATAGCCTGTTGATTTCTAATTAGAAACTCTGCTTATCAGTAGAGAAAGTAACAATTTCGTTGAGTACTGAAGCATGAACTTATGCCCAAAATTTTTCAGCATTGATTTTTCTTTCAAATATTACATACGTGAGAGAAAAATTATATATTGCATAGATATTGAGAACCCAACACATCACTGCTACAGTAAAATCTTATTATTCTAATTTTCACAGGATCAAATTATGACAGTATAGATGATCCGATAGATGTAGACCAGAAATGTACTTACGGGCTAGTGTTCCCCAGGGTGGGATTCACACACCCTTGGGGCTCAAAATTACACCTAGGAATGTGATTTTCCGAAATCACTTATTTTCTTCCAATATTTACGACGTAATCTTTCTTTTTCAGTTTTTAACCTTCCCTCCCCTCCCCAAACGAAATATGAGAAGCCCGAACAAACTTTGGCTTGTATTTTGTTTTAGTTGGTTTTTAGATCAGTTGCAACGCTTTGTTTTTAAAGTTATAACCAGAGCAAACCAGGCTAATGAAAAGCAGAGTTGGAGTTAAAACGGTTCAGCGACAAAGGACAGATATACAGAAAAAACTTTTTAATGGAGTCAAATACTCCTTTTACACATATAATAAACGAAAATATGCGAAATAATAGTTAGCTGAGAATATATAGCAATATAAAATTCAAATATTGGGGCATAAGAGGGGACGGGTATAGCCTCCAAGTCCTTGGTTGTTTTATTGCAAGTAAGCAAAGTAGGGCCTTCAAAAACTCCCCCCTCCCGATTGTATTTTATATTTTTTTCTAATATCCATATAATTTGTTGCGTTCACACATTTTTAACAAAGTTGCTACATCCCTTTAAGTGTTTACATTCTCCTCAAAGCTCAAATAGTTGGTAATCCCTATTCGATTTCTGCTATTTGAGCTTGAGATGGCCTAAAATATGCAAAATAAGCCGACAATACTTTCAAGGATGTAATCTTTCTTCTGTTATTTTTGTAGGGGAAAGTCGGACTGAAAAGCTAAGTCTGGTCTTTTCTTTCCAATTCTATTTAGAGACAATAAAGTCGAATGGCGGAAATATTCAATTTTCTGTAAGAAATTAGCCTTATTAACGCAGTAAACTGTGTTTCTAGCAATTGAGAACAAATATGTTTCTGGTAAGTTAACGCCGACCTGCTTGTCAACTCATCCTAATAAGCGTTTCAACTTTATTGAAGTAAATTTACTTAGAAGTTACCCACTTGGCTATTTATCATTCATTTCAAGAAAATTACCTTCCTGCGAAGTCTTTGGAAGATTCCTGTGAACGATGCTTAGCCGCTCTATTTCAGTCAATACCAATCGTTTTGTTGCAAAACAATGAATTAACTTATCAGACAAAATGTTTAATTTTTAAAGTAGCTTGCTTGATTAATTACTACCTTTGTTCCATTTATCATGGTCTTTTCTGGAAAAGTATCACGTGAATTAGCAGACTCCAGCCAAGCACCAAGATCTCTATCATAAAGAGCAGATGCCCTGGAATGCATTGACAGCCAGTGTCGAGCTAGAGAGCACTGTCGCTCCAGAATAAAACCATATCGTCTTGTTTCCTGATACATTGCCTGAAAGAGTAAACTTTTGGATACCATGTATCAAGTTAACACTTGGGTGAAATAAACTATTTTCAAATGCACGTGTGACTAGATTCCTATACCTAGGCGCGTGCTATCCCAATGTTTCCTCTTTAGGGTCCCCCCATAAAATAGGGCTTTTTGAGGTCTTTTAGAGGTGATACTTTTCAGTTAGGGTTTGGGATTTTAAGAATTGTTCTGGATTTCTTAGGGATTTCTAGGATTTTTTTTTTTTTAATTCGTTAAGATTTTCCCCTCGCAGTTCATTATTCAGTCCTTGCTTTGACGTTGTTCTCTGCACAAGGTTGAGTGAAAAGCAATCGCGTCCTTACTATTCTTAAACGTAATGAATTTGTATGCAGCGATTTCTTAACTAATTATCCACCTTGCTTAATGGTGTGCAACAGAACAGGTCATCTGAACTTTGACTGACAAGAGCAAGAGATTGATCAGTTTGAATTTTGACATTTAGATACATAGTATTCAACATATTGCTATTTTGGACTGGAGTTTCAGTTAAGTACGTATATTGGTTTCTCCTTTGTTGTGTTCAGGGGTACTAATTCACTAGAATATAGGGGGAGGGAGAAGAGTTTTTAGATTTCTGAATGAGCATACAAAAAATGTATTTCGATGGTGAACGTGAAACAGCTGGCTAGTCTCTTAACCACCGTACGATGGTAACCAAAAAATCGTTTTCTTGCCAGCTATTCGAACATTGCGTGATAATAAAATGAGTCTGCAGATGAGGATTATTAACGTTCACATATTTACCTCATTATAAAAATATTAAGGTTTATTGGAATTTTTTATATTTAAGTTTAGAATTGGCACTCTTACTGATTTGTTTGTGATCCTCTCACTTGAGGATCTTGGAAGAGAATATATAAAAGTAAGGAAACCGAAAACCGTAACGAGAAGATCTTTATTTCCTATGTGTCATATTGGGCCTGAAATATGGAATTACCATTCAGGGGATAGAAATTAATGTAGGAGGTGAAGGAGTTTCGTGTCTCTTCTAAATGTTAATATGTATATAATAACTTAGAGTGAGAAGAGACGAATATTTGAATTTCTGATGTGTGCGACGCTGAATGTTCAGGTGTGTTTGAGAGCGAAAATTATAAGGTGTTTTCTTTTTAGAAAGAAGATTTTTTTTTAGCAGTTTCATGGTGTTTGAGCTTTGAACTATTTAATTGTCTGGTAGATTCGGGCTCATTTTAGAGTTTGAGATGAGGGAAAGGAAGGACAAGAAGAAACATTTTTTTGCTGATTTGTGTTTGTTTTGGAAGGAATAATTAGAATTATTGTGAAATGGGATGTTGGTTAGTTACAGTTATGTTACCGACTCTTATTAAAGATTTTGTTCGAAAAATGATAAATGAATTGATGTTTAATTTGTCTGTCGATTTTTGAGCTAAAAAAAGGAGCTCATGAAGGGTTTGAAATTATGAGTGATGAAGCTTATTGATGCAAAGGACTTTGTCAACCGATGATATATGTGACTTTTCTTCCTCATAGAACGAGACCCTACATCGTGAGTTATGCAAATGAAAATATTTACTGTCAGTAAAAACAAGAATAAGCAAATACATTTTATTTTTTTTGTGACCTAAAGAGGACTTTTGACACGATAAATCCACTTACATTGACTAAATGTAGATGGTTAGGTTTCTTAAAATCTCACTTAAATGACTGAAAAACTTAAATGTATGTAAATATATCAAGTCCTGGTTTTCTCAATGATATCGGCGTCAACATTTCAACAAGGATCAGTACTAGGAGCCTTTTTTTTCGTTATTTGCATAAACGACCTACCAAGATGCTTACCTCGTAATACCACCTTAGCATTTGTGCTTGCAGATAATACTGAAGTTACTGTAAAATTTAAAACTTTGTCCTTGCTGTTAGAAAATCTGATAACTGATCAAACCCCTGAATAGAACAGTAAGGAGTGAAATCAGTCAATAATTTTTTAAGTCACTCTTAGCACCTTTACATAGTGGCATGGTTTCTACATTTTTTTTAAACAATCAGGAAAACACCCTACTTAAGAGACTAGCTGAACAGAAACAATGGAATAAACTGACTCAAAAGGATGAACTGTCGTAAAATCAGATCAAACCACGGTATTTTTTATATTCATATTGTTTCACTCACCTTGTCAATATTTGTTGACATGGAATAAACTAAGTGACCACTTAATTCAGGGAGGAAATCTTTAAGAATTCCATCACACTGCCATTCCTTGAATTTTGATTTTACCCTACTTTGAATTTTATTAAAATGCTCACTTAATTCTTCCGATCCGGCTCGTCAAAATACTCTGGCAAAACTTTAGTTTCGTCAGGTTTAGTCACAGACAGGACTGTCCATCCTGTTTTTCGAGGTTTATCATAAACTTCGGGGATTTTTTTTTTCATAATAATTTCTTTTGGCTTCCCTACATAGAGTAACCAAATTATTATCGAATTTTAAGTATGGCTATTTTTTCTATGCTTCCAGTTCTAACCCTTTTTTCATAAACGGATAGTCTTGAATGCATTTTATTTTAGTCGTTTCTCAGTTATCCACGACTTAATTGGTCTTGGATATCTTGAGAGGTCGCTCTCTCTCAAATATCATGTACAATGGGTGGCGCGTTTTGTGCAGTGCTAAGCGGTTTGGGGAGTGAGCCAAGAATTTTGAATACTATGTCAAGCGTTTTGGACAGTGTGCCAAGCAGGGGGAGGAGGGAATGTGTCAAGCGTGGCAGTGCTGTTCGGCAAACGTTGCGTTCTGAGATGTACAGCTGGTAGAGGGAAGTCAGCTCCCTTTCAGGATACCTTGTTTATTTTTTAATTAGAACAAGTTTTAAAAGTATTTCAGTTATTCTATCATTAAATAAAGCAAACGTCTCATTTGTGGATGCGTTTTTTCCCTCTATTCAATATCAAGTTCCGGATTAATTTTTGAAGCACTTTATTGTCAGATACTACTATTGTTCAATCTTTGACTTACTACCATAATCGACCCTCATCTCGTTTTTGTATTTGAACTTATATCATCATGCAAAGAAGGTCTAAAACATCATTAATTATAGCTTCCGAAGCATTAACCAATATTCAAAAACATATTACCAATAACAGAAGTGCTTGAATCTCAAACTCTCGAAGCAGTCATCACTCGTCTAAAACCGCAAATTAGCATGTTGTCAAGAAATTGCATTGACAGACGCACATAAAGTTTTGGCAATGATTTGATTCCTAAAGTGCATTTCTTTCCCAGATATCATAAATTGTACACTTTATAACTGACCAAATCGAGCAATCTGGCAACTCCTAACACGTCTACCTCGTATGCCAAGACATGTGCAAAATAAAAATCTCGCAATGAAACTTATTACAAACATATGATACCCACTGTGTGAAGAAAAAACCTCCTCCCTCAATCCCCTTTTTCTTAGCTAAAGTTTAACTTTTCATATCAATGCTTCAAGAATAAATGCTCTTATTCAAGAGTAATGTTATAAAAAAGAAAAATTCTTTTTTAAATCACAATGGTTTGAGACTGAAAAGTGTCATTTAGTTTGACTTTACACAGTAAACTTTCAGTTCAAATGTTTTAAAACGGAATCGGTACATACAAAAATTTAGCTAACAGACCTTGGACATTTAAAAGTTAAACTAAATATTTTAATTTGGACATTTTAAAATGCTTTCAGGCAATCACTAGTCATACTTGAACATCAGGGTTGGGGGGGGGGGTAGAAGAGAGGGGGTGGGAAGTTCAGAAACCTTATTAGCAATCATTCAAAAGTGATAGAACAGTGAATTGTCTTAATATAGCTAGTTTATATTAATAAAGAAAAAGCAAAAGCAAAATTTTAATTTTGAAGATCATGTGATTAAAATTCCGTTTATCTGTATGCTTATAAGAATCTTTGACTACCCGCACACTAATTGGAACATCGTTTTACAAACCTTTCAGTTAATTTAACTGAAAGGTTTTTTTTTCAAGCCTGTTCCTAAACCTTTCAGTTTAGGAACAGGCTTGAAAAATTAATGAGACTTAGTCTGAATGATTGTAAATTTTCGCTACGAAGTCACAAGTTCGGATAAAATTCTTATTAAGTTTTGGAGAATGAAGTGTATATAATATTTGACTAGATTTTGTTTAAGGAAAATTTTTTTTTTCAAAACCATATAACCCAACATCCAAATTCTATATATAAATACCTCGTTATTCTCCCAAAATAATTTTGTTTAATGTTATAAAACCATACTATTCTGCTTGGAAAGTTTCTAAAATGTAAAACATTCTTGCTTTACTTACGGTCTTCTTGCTTTGTTCACAAAAGCCCTCAAGTCTTTCTTTCTCCTCCTCAAGTCTTTGAAGCTCCTGAAAAAAATACACATTTGTTTGTACATGTCAAATCAAAGTAAAATGGGAAAATAAATCTTCTTATCCTTCCTTCATGAAAAGTATTACCTCAAGGGTCCTAAAGAGAATGAAAATTATTCATGTCTTTCAGGATTTTTTTTTCTTGTCTGTCTTTAGTTTGAAGAAAAATATAGGCTATGAAAAAAAAAACTAGGACGTAGAGACTTGGAAAGTAATTATTATTTTGGATAGTATTTTTTCTTATGCAGAAAATACCTTTTCTTAGAAAATACTATGATGCAGAAATAAAGCAGAATGAAAGCTGTACTAAGGATAAAAGACATGTCTTAGTTTGAATGTTCTGTTGTAGCTGCTTTTTTTCATCTTGGTAATTTCAAAGAGTCCATCTATTTTCGAGGGGCTGTGCTATGGAGTTCATTAAATGGGGACATGAGTTGTGTTGTAAGTCTTGGCAAAGACTTACAACGCATCTTCGCAAAGATTTTTCAATAGAGTAGGCTAAGTCTGTTGAAAAATGGAATATTTTTAAAATCTGATTTTAATAGTAAATTCATACGACATAAAATTGATAAAAAAAAATTTAATTATCAATATTAGTATTTTCATTTTGATTAATGTGTGTTAAGGAAGGAGTTGAGGGTTGAGCATTAAGTAAGTGGTAGCAGGGTACATGATTTTGCAGTTATTTTTTGTTTTGTTTTTCTAAACCTCTTCTGAGGTTATTTTAAATTATTTTTATTTTGTGGATTTGTTTGATTTGGTGAAGTAAAGATTTTTGTTAATAATTGATATTGGATAAATTGAATTCAAAATTAAATTAACAACCTATCCAATATAAAAGATTATAAGAATAGGAAATCTGAAAAATAAACAAATAGTACCAAGAAATACAAAAAACAAGAAACAGGCAAAGTCCACTAAATTGGAGGCACATAAAAAATCTGAAAGAGAAGAAAAGGGGAGAAAAAATTATTTCTAATAAAAAATTATAATATGCAATCTTTTTGTTTCATTCAAATATACTAAATCTGCATGCCGAGTGTCCTTAATTTACCAGAAATCTAATATTAAATGCATTAGGATCCAAAACTTTTGTAATTTGATCAGCAGCCCAATTCTTTCGTTTTTTGAATGAAAACGGTTCTAAGTGATTCTAAACAAAAATTTGTTTAATTTACAATGTCCAGTGACGATTTATGTTAGTTTATGATTAGGGGTTTTTGCTATTTGAAGAAGATCAGTATGATCAACAAAAAACTAAAGGTCCATGACTTAATATTTTGTGAGAATAACTCATACCTCTTCATATATATGTTTTTGTGCTGAATTTTATTGATTTTTTTTAGATTGTTTGGAGCAAAAAAGAAATTACCGAATATATAATTTGCTTGGGAATCGATATGATATGTTCATTCATTTAATTTACGATAACTTAAATTTTCTAAGGGTGGCCAGTAATTAGGCCTTCCTTTCATTAGATGTCTGATGAGAGCTATCTCCTTGGCTCTAAAATCGATAGGAAGGCAGCCTGCTAAAACCGTTACTGTCTCATTTTTTGCAGATGGAAAAGCTTTAGTAACTAAAAACATTGGTATTTGTTGGACAGATTCAAACTTTTTTTTTATAACCTTATTTTTATTCAGAATTGATAAAATGGTGGATGCAGTAGCAGATTTGTACAAATTTCTCACGGTAAATGTTTCGACACAGTAAAAGTTTTGTTCCCAGGTTCCTTTCAATTCATTTTCAACACTGTCATTCCAAGGTAATTTTCTATCCAAAGTCCAGTCCAAGTATCTTAGTTACTTGTTTCTTCGTAAAGAGGATAGCTTCTCATTTATTTTCCGTCAAAGTTTAATTTATTATCTTCTGCCCATTTTCATAATAGTTTCAATACTATTTGGCAGTATAATCCAGGTTTTTCATATCTTCAGTAGATACTATCACACATGTATCATCAGCACACGCTTATCTTGAATAGTATATCAGTAATTCTGATCGAAGCCAATCATCCACATTAATATACCATACACAAACGGGAGAGTATTAGTGTTGTAACTGGTAAAATCGGTCACGGTAAAATTCGGTACTTTACCGTAATTTTACGGATCCCCGTAAAACTGTTATTTTACCTATTTCATGTAATTTACCCTTTTAACGTAATTTACGTATTTTACCGACATTTTAAGTATTTTGACGGTGTCTTACATATTTTACGATGGCTTGCAATTTTCAGAGCAAAACAAGCCCAAAGAGGCTGGCAGTAACAGAATTTCGATATGATTGTGTTTTGTGTATAGCTGTATTGCCCAGTTTATAAGGTCGTCTGTCTGACTTCAGTCTCTTGTTATCAGAACGATAAAGTGCATTATAGTACAGGTAATTATAATTTTAAAATGGTGAAATATTAGCTGAATTGAGATTATATTAGTTCTGTGAGCTGTTGAAGGCAGAATGAGCTACAAGCAGAATTGACATCTGACAAACAAGAAAAAATAAGAAAATAAAATCGCCGAGAAAAACGAGGGTAATGTCAGCCAATGAACAAAAAAGAAGCAAAAATGACAGAAGCAGATATTCCATCAGAGATTTCCGCCCAGCCGTCTTCAGTACTCAAAAAAAGAAGAAAGAAAACTAACCTTTTGAAGTAACTCTTAACAGAGCAGAAGAAAAAATGAATCGATCAAACCAAGCCATTATAAAAAAAAAGACAATTCACCAATTAGATTGGGCAAGAATTCTCTGCATAGAGATTGACTTAGCTTGTCTATTGACCTAATTTTCATTAAAATATGATCTTAATTTAAACTAAAGAAAAAATTTTATTTGAATCCTGTTATTTGAATTGTAAACTGCGTTTATAGGCATATCTCCAGCATCTCTATTTCAAGCATGATCTCTATTTGTGGATTTTTAATCTCAACTGCCTGCCTAAAAGAATGTGGAAAGCCATTTGCTTCAGACATTAAATTTGCCACATAATAGAACTAAATGACCTGGATTTTTGACGATGTGAAGGACCAAAGCTGAATCAATATCCTCATTTTTATTTCTATTTTCATATCTCAGAGAAATCTTGTGTTCATGCTGTCATTTCCCGGAGTCGACGATTACTCTACCCTCGGGAAAATATCCCGCATGGAGAATTTCCCCCTCCCCCGTGGAAATACCCCTCCCTCCCATTTCCCCTGGATAATTCCGCATCTTCATCACAAGGGAAATTGAATTTTTACTCTCTTGTTAAGTCAGAGGCAACTGTATAGCGTTACCTATAGTGTAGATAAGGGTTCAAAATACTAATATTTGTTTATTTATTTTTTTCCCAGAGGTTTTTCATGTGGAAGGGATAATAAAATAAATTTTGGAGGAGGCTCAGTCAACTGGAAATCGAAAGTTCCAGTGTCTTTTTCTAAGATTTAGCCTGATTTTCAACCAATTGCTACTGAATGTGTTAAAGCTGCTGGTCAAATCAGCAATTAGGCTGATGATAAAAGTTTTCGGAACTCATATACACCAAACAAGGTTGGATAAGGAGTTGGGATCTGCCGTCCCTTTGGACAGATGGACTAATGACATGAATTTAGTGGTCATTTTCCTTCTCCACCAAAGAAGTCAGATCAAAACAGGACTAAGAAAATGCACTACTATTTCGGACTCATTCCCCCTACAGAGACGGTATCAAATTTTATCCCTGATAAGGCTTAGCTTGGAGATATTTTCTGACCTTTCGGCAAGTATTATTAAAGTCTCCCAGCCAGTTTTGGTAATGTTCTGACAACAATAATTAGGGGAACCCGTCGCCACCTTCCGCTGTCGTTTTGTCTTAGTTCATTTCTGGGCCCAAGCCTTATATGCATTTGAACTTCAAAGAGTTCGATCAAATGAAAAGTTAACAGACGAAAGAGGGGAATTGGCACCCCTGATTTAGGCCTAAAGCAACTGAGAATCCATGGACACAATAAATATCTTCTACACCAAATTATTCCCAAGGAATTCCCATTTCCTGATAGTTAAACCTTCTGTACCTAGACTGGAACACGTCTTCGCTAAAACTCAAAGGTGTGAAAAGAGTTTTATTACCTCCTTTTCTATGTCTTTGTTTAAAAATTAATTCCAATAGCACAACTAATTATTTGGGTAAAAACATAACTCTACTAATTCTAATATTGTGCAAAGTTTCTAGTTTTGACTTTATTTTTTAGGAGCTTAAAGATCTTACTACTTCAGGAAGAACTGTTGTAAGAAGAAAGGTCTTGCTTGGGAAGCGCAAATTAGCGTGTATGTGCCCATCCAAAAGATTGGCTGCTATGACTGCAAGGCCTTTTGTAGAGATTTGGTTTTAATTAAAATCTAAAAACAAAAATAAAAAAATATGCTACATTGTAACAATGGCTAAGTTACAAGACCACTAACTTCCTGAGAATTTTGTAAATAGTGTTGAGTTGAGGCCATCTGGATTTAATAAATCAGCAAATTTTAAAACTCACCTTTATTTCCTTGTCAATGTTCGTGCGGTTTCTGCTTGCCTTTGAATGTTTCTTGCTGAATTTTTTCACAATTGTTGCTGCACGCTGATAAGATTCATGGTACTGACAGTAAGACTGAACAAATTTCTTTTGTTCAACCTTACGGAAGAAAAAAAGTTAAAGAAAATCATATATATATATATATATATATATATATATATATATATATATATATATATATATATATATATATATATATATATATATATATATATATATATATATATATATATATATATATATATATATATATATATATATATATATATATATATATATATATATATATATATATATATATATATATATATATATATATATATATATATATATATATATATATATATATATATATATATATATATATATATGTGTGTGTGTGTGTGTGTGTGTGTGTGTGTGTGTGTGTGTGTGTGTGTGTGTGTGTGTGTGTGTGTGTGTGTGTGTGTGTGTGTGTGTGTGTGTGTGTGTGTGTGTGTGTGTGTGTGTGTGTGTGTGTGTGTGTGTGTGTGTGTGTGTGTGTGTGTGTGTGTGTGTGTGTGTGTGTGTGTGTGTGTGTGTGTGTGTGTGTGTGTGTGTGTGTGTGTGTGTGTATATATATATATATATATATATATATATATATATATATATATATATATATATGTATGCATGTATGTGTAAGCTAGAAACAGGAAAACTTCAGAAATAATCTTGAAACAATTAGGATAAAAACAAGCTATTCAGATCTTAAAATCATCACGAACAAAACAAAATCCAGGAAACACAAATTGTAATGGAGTCAGAACTATAATCCTTTGACTGATGGGAATTGATTTCATCATCTGGATTTCGTAATTGACGAATCATTGAACGCCAACAACGTCACAAATCAAGCAAGGACACCACAAGAGAGGTTCAAATTTTTGAACTTAAGTGAAGTGACAACCCTGTTAGCGCGGCCTGGCGTAGCCCAGTTTTTTTTTTTTTTATATTTTTATCAAAAGAAAGGGATTGAAAATCATCCAAGCATCATTTCTATAGCAAGAAATAACACCGCAAATTCATTATAAATATCCATACTTGATACAAATTACCATTTTCAAAAAAAAGCTCCATCCTTGAACCAGTTTACTTGAACAGATTTTAGATTTATTTATAAGAATTAAACTATAAATAAACCACCAACAACCGCTTGAAATATGTATAGCAAAAAGTGCAGCAATATGACTTTATATGAAAAAGAAAATCCATAGTAAACATTTCCGTTTCTTCTCTGCAATAAAGTCACATTAAGATGTCTCATAACTTTTATTTGTGGGTAACCTCGAGGCATCTAAGTTAGGTTTCATTGACACATAAAATGACAAATCAAAACTGTTTGCGAGTCCGAAAGGGAAAAAAGTATGTAAATTAGGTATTTTCAATTAAATTTAAATGTAGGTAAAAACTCTTTTGAATAGTATGTTTCTTTAGGCAGAAAACGAGAAATTGAAGGTTATCAAATTTTAAACAGATAATAATAGAAGTAAAATCAACATAAAAGCAGGCATGAAAAAAGTTAACAAAAATAAGTTAAATATATTTGAATGTCTTAAAAATTAATACGAAAGAACTGAAAAAGTAATCACTAGTCGTAAAAGTTACTGAAAAAGTTAATTACTAGTCGTAAGTAATTAAGGGTACTTGTTTAGAATCCAGAAAACACGCGATAAGTGAAGTTTTGTTAATGCTAATGAAATAAATCAAAATAGGATGAAGATATAATAGTTTAGAAACAAATTTTGGCTATATATTTGCCCATTAGGGGTGGGGAGGGGGTTGAAACATAGCATATATTCAATACGTCACCTAACCCAACCTAGGTAACTTTTATTCCCCCCAAAAACCTAAAGTTTAAATATAGTTCCCGGAATGAGAAACCCTTTGTTTATACAGCGTTTCGGCATTACCCGATAAGATGCCTATCTGATCTTCAATACAATTGTCGCGTGTTTTCTGGATTCTAAACAAGTACCAAACTAAGTTTAATATTGTCAGCGTTATTGCTAAGCCCAAAGGACATCATTATCATAATTCATAATTCTTTATCATAATTCTGCAGGAAATTGAAAATAAGCTTTATAAGCTCTATTGCGGAGGTTTTGGGTTTTTTTTATAACAACAATTTTGTTAGTAAATTCTTAAGAACAGCTAAACAATGTTTCTTCATTTAATTATGCTTCAGTGTATGCTTTAGCTAGTATGCTTAAACTAGCAAAGCGCGGATTGTCTGAGATGCCGCTCTCTCCACATTCGGTCTTTAAAAGGTCGTCCAGAATGGCTTGTATTATAGACGAGATCATTCAGCTCTGTGTTGAAATTTGAAAAGTACAAACTCAACAAAAAGAAAAACAGGGAAAGCAGAGGCCGACATGAGAAACTCAAATGATGTGTAGAAAAAGCCATACACCTTGCTCACTGTGCCTTTATAAAGAAAAAACATGAAGGGAAAACAAGTCGTATAGGATGAAAATAGGGCCAGATGAGACTAAGAAAGTAGGGAGAAAAGAAGGGAAAAAAAGTCGTATAGGGTGAAATGAGGGCTAGATTAGACCATGAAATTAGGAAAGAACTCAGGAAGTTTGATGAAGCTAAAGGATGTCGGTAAAGACTTTAAAAGTCAGAATTCCTAAATAAATTAGAAAGGGGCTAAAAATGTTGGAAGGCACGAAAGGAGGCTCAAAGGAGCCAGACAAAGCAGGAGGAGGGTCAAAAGGACTATAGGAAGTCAAAGGGGCAAAAGGAACTAGTAAGGGACTATCAGTGTCAGAAGGGGCTGAAAAAAGATCAAAGAAATAAAAACAAACTTGGGAAGGCCAAAAAGGACAAAAGAACGTCGAAGGCAGTAAAGGAAAATGGAAGGGACTAAAGGAAAAAATGGAAGGGACTCAGAAGAAACTAAATCAAGTCGGTAAAAACAATGAATATCGAAAGGCTTCAAAGGAAGTCAACAGGACAAACGAAATTCGGAAGAGGCTCATCCCCTCCTCCGTCTTGTTACACCTGGTTTCGAACTCTAGGTTAAATATTAGCAAGCAAAGATCAAACTCGCAGCACCACCACATGAGGTACTAGCACATCTTTTACTTTCAATTTCATTTGCAAAACTTTTACTAAAGAAGAAATTTCAAGAATTTCAGCATTTCATTTTCAAAATTCTGCAAGTAATGACTTTCTAAATCAGCATTGAAATCTAATTCTTTTGATGCATCTATTGGTATCAAAATTCTGTTTTTTAAATTTTCAGTTACTATTGAGCCGGGTCGCTCCTTACTAACAGTTCGTTACCACGAACTGTTTGAAAAAAAATGTCAAGCCTTCCAATCACTTTCGACTATTAAAAAAGGTATTCAATTTCCAATCGAATGAGCCCTTTTTGAGCTTCTACGACAACGCTTTCTATAAACACCTTATATGCCCCCATGGCATAAATTACAACCCTTGCCCTGGGGACTGTGAGGGGGTTGTCATCCTCAAAGACCTAATTTCCAGAGCCTTCAACTATGTTAAACAAAACGGCTATCTCAAAATTTTGATTGGATGTGTTTGGGGAAATGGTGGGCGTGAGAGGGGCGCTAGTTGCTCTCCAGTCCCTTTCAACTATTAAAAAAGACACTAGCCTTTTCAATTTCCAATTGAATGAGCCCTTTTGAAGTTTCTACGACAACGCTTTCAATAAAAACCTTATATTCCCCAAGGGCATAAATTACAACCCTTGCCCTAGGAACTGGGGGGGGGGTTGTCATTCTTAAATGCCTAATATTTAGAACTTTCAACAATATTGAAGAGAATTGCTATCTAAAACTTTCAATTGGATGGCTTTTGGAAAATGGTTGGAGTGAAAGGGGAGTTAGTTGCCCTCCAGTCCCTTCCGACCATTAAGAAGAGCACTAGACGTTACAATTTTTAATCAAACAAGCCCTTTTTGAAGTTTCTACGACAACGCTTTCTATAAAAACCTTATATGCCCCAGGGCACAACTTACAACCCTTACCCTAAGGACTGTGAGGGGGTTGTCATCCTCAAAAGACTTCCCGGACTTTTTAACTACGTCGAAAAAAATGGCTATCTCAAAATTTTGATTGAATGTGTTAGGGAAATGGCAGGTGTGAGAGGGGTTTTAGTTATCCTCCAATCACTTCCAACTATTAAAAGGGGCACAAGCCCTTCTAATTTTCAATCGAATGGACCCTTTTTGAAGCTTCTACAACATCACTATCTATAAAAACCTTATATAACCCCAGTGCATATCTTACAACCCTTGCCCCGAGGGGTCTGAGGGGTTATCATCCTCAAAGACATAATTTCTGAAACTTTTAACTACGTTGAACAAAATAGCTATCTCAAAATTTTGATTGGATGTGTTTGGATACATGGTGGACTTGGAAGGGGTGTTAGTTGCCTTCCAATCACTTTCGACTATTAAAAAGGGCACTAGCCATTTCAATTTCCAATCAAATGAGCCTCTTTTGAAGTTTCTACAACAACGCTTTCTATAAAAACCTTATATGCCCCAGGACATAACTTACAATCCTTGCCCTGAAGATTTTGGGGGGGGGGTGTCATCCTCAAAGACCTAATTTCCAGAACTTTCAAATACGTTGAACAAACCGGCTATCTCAAAATTTTGATTGGATGTGTTTGGGGAAAAGGTGGGCGTGAGAGGGGGGTTAGTTGCCGTCCAATCACTTTCAACTATTGAAGATGGCACTAGCCCTTTGAATTTTCAATCGAATGAGCCTTTTTTGAAGTTTCTACGACAACATTTTCAATAAAAACCTTATATGCCCCCAGGGCGTAACTTACAACCGTTACCCTGAAGGCTGCGGGGGAGTGTCCTCCTCAAAAACATAGTTTCTATCTGGAAATCAACTACGCTGAACAAAATGGCTATCTCAAAATTTGTATTGGATATGTTTGGGGAAATGGTGGGCGTGGAACGGCCTTCCAATCACTTTCGACTATTAAAAAGGGCACTAGTTGTTCCAATTTCCAATCGAATGAGCCCTTTTCCATGTTTCTACGACAACTCCTTCAATACGAAGTGCCCTGGTCTAAATAAATAAAACATTGGGCGAACATCCTTCTTTATTTAGGCAGCGCTATTGCGCTGCCTATGATGCATTGCTAAGAACAAAATATTACCAAAGGCGTGTTTCGGAGTTGGTTAGCGCGATATCTCTATTATAGTGAATCGCAGGTTCAAATAACAGTCAAATTGTTTGTAAAATTTCAAAATTATCCAAATTTCTACCCAAATACTGAATCAAATAGTCTTATGACGTCATTTGATAGTAAAAAAATATCCAAATATCCAAATTTCTACCTGAATATTGCTATCTCATTAATAATAAAAAACACTTATTACATTATTTAACAGTCTGGACAGCTCTGAAAAATGGTTTAGGGTATAGTGCTGGTGGTGTCCCTACCTCACATTACTACTTATGTATACAAGTTTTAAAATGACATTAATATTGCCTTAGAAAAGGCTTATGAGATCAATTTAGCCCTTTCAGAAAACGTTGAAAGGTCAAGAGGACCTTGTATTTGGACTTTGGAAGAGTGATTAGAGATGAATATAGGAGACAGATGCGCTACCGTTGCGCCACGAGGTCTTAGATGAATATAGAATACACTATGAGTATCCAGTTCATGAAAATAGCACATCTACAATATCTCGTGAACGGCTTGTGAGATCGAGTCGGAACTTACAGAGTATTGGAGAAGGGACGAAGGGACTTTCAGTTTTGTGTTTAGGGACAAAGGGTAACCTGAGCAATATTTTTGTCTTCAATCTGCCTAGCATTGTTGCACCAAAGCCCCTATGGGACCATAGGGGCGTTGGAGGGGGGGGCATTTGGACATCAAATTTAGAATTAAAAAACGGTCAAACAAGGAGAATGTTTTATATCCGATGTACCTATAAGGGATATAAGCCCCTATAAGACGAACCTAGTCACAGCTCAGTCGGGAAGTAAATTGAAAGACCCTATTTATATTTGGTTAACAGAATTTCGTACTTTTAGTGTCTGGAGAACGGCCTCGACGACCCAGTTTATATTTTCAATGAGCGTTGGATGGGCCAAAATGAACCTTATATTTTGAGCTGGAGTGAGTGGGAGAGGATGATGGCACTAAAGTTTTTTCTCTGGCCCTTCTAAACATTTATTGATGTAGCTCCTGTGGAACTTGTGTATGTACGGTGAAATCGCTCCATTAATTGGAAGATATGTGAAAGTTAATACAAAAATCTTATTTGTAATGTCTCAGAGATAACATTTCTGGGTTTGGAGGTGGAATAAAGGGACACAAAATCATATGTTTGGGGTAACACCCTCTTGGAGCTGCATCAACAGCTCCAACATATGTTTGAGTACACCTTTTTTAGCGTACGCTATCAGAATCAAAATTATAGAATCCATCGTAATTCAAATAATTATGAATTAGGACAACTACGCCTTCTTAGAAGGAGTCATTTATGGTGGGTTAGTATTCTGGAACAAGTGGTATGCAAAATAGCCCTAAAATGCTAGCTAAGACCTCTGCATCGATACAATTACCCTCTATGCTCAATGTAAGCCCGCTTACAGTATTACCAAACACTTGATTCTCCATTTACCCTGACTTCAAAACAGTTGAGGCCAACAGCGACTATCAATACATTGTTGAGGTTAGTGGCATCCTGCAGCGCAGTATTCAAATCCCGTTTTGCGGGAAATGATCCGTTTCAAGGATTTGTCACCCTTCAACCAGAGTAGGATCAAGGAGAAAAAGATACAATGGATAGTTTGCAAGAAGTTAGTGGCATCACTACGCTATAAGAAAAATACCATTCTTACTCATGTAAACGTGAAGTGGATCATGATCATAAATCATGATTTGGAGCGGATATTATCGACCAGACAGGAATTTTACATGAAGCCCTACATAGAACATTTTACAGAAAAAAAAGCTCGAACAACTTCAAAACGAAGAGCGAGCTTTATTCGGAATGTTCAAAAATCAATTTTTGGTTAGTCTGAAGAGAAAGAATGGAAACGTATAACATATAATGTGGTAGTACGCTAATATTAAAATAAGACACGTCTTTCTCAGGGAAGAGACAGTTTCTGAGGCTTCAACTCCTTCGATATCTAAGAAGATTATGAGAGAACCTTTACCGGTTCTCTTAGCTCTGCATTTTGAGGAAGAGGGTGGTACGAGATGAACAAAGTTAGAGTACATGGACACAGACAGACCATGTTTAAAGATGCACTAAAACAATCTACTAGCAAACTAGACCTCACCCAAATTTCAACTTATCACGAACTTTTCCAATCAAAATCGAGAAAAGTGTTCTCCCTGGTCAACAGTCGAAATAAAAATAAATAAGGAATGTTTAAGAATGAACTTGGCAGTGACTACTTTACTGAATTTTTCATAGGAGCCCCCAAATTCTTTACAGTCTGTCAAGCGGTCTCTAAAATGAAGAGCGAAAGGTTCCCACTTGATTAAGAAAGTTTTGACCGCTGGCAAGTTTGAGGATGCAATTTTTAGATTGTAATTTTTATTTACACATGAAAATTACGGTAGAACTTCACAAATATAAGTGCGAAAAGGTATCCCACTCTGTCATGAATTTAGTTACTCTTGAAGCCACTTTTACAGACCCAGAAAAAATACACTAAATTTGGGAGATTTTTCATTAGTTCCAAAAAAGGATTACGATTAGTTTAAGATAGCCTTTACTTTATTTTAAGTTTTACCAAGTTGATTGCATTTTCTTTCCTTGAAAAGTTTCTAAAGAATATTGGTTTTCTTACCTGAATGGCCTTTCCATCCTTTTCCAAATTTGCCTCTAGAGGGACTAGTAGATCCAAGTAAAAGGCTTTCAGCTAGAAATAAAAAGAGAAATAACCAAATCCTTAAAAAGGTGTATGCAAGGAAAAGAGCAAAATGGCCCCAAATATTTTTTTTCTCCTAAAAGTGAAAGCTTTAGTGAAAGTAGTCTTGAGTAATATGGTAAATATTTTTTAATCACGTGCAAAAGTTTAATCACGACGAGTCTTTTATTCATTCAGAAATATTAGCAAATGTATGGTTTCACAAGAGTTTGGTTTTCTTATTGGATATTACACTACTAATGAGAAAACAGTTTGTAGAAACGAATTGTAAGTAAATAGTAAATCATGGTAATAGTAACCGAAACTCTGTAAAAACAAGATTGATAGCAATATATAATAGTTCCACCGGCATATGCAACCTAGTAAAGAACGAACCACGGTTCATGGTAGCCAAAACTTAAAAACACAATAAAAAAACTGACTAGTGAAAAAGATTGTCACTTGTATCTGATTCAGAAATCATATGATAACTATTATCTCGATTAGTCTTAACAGTAAAATGTTATTTCAAAAATAAATTTATGGAAACTTTGAAAAATAGCCTGAAACCGCTAGAAGATGATGTCAAATCAAAGCAGAAAGTACACCATTGAAATGTCATGGGTTGAAAAGCCAATACAGGAAATCTACGATCCCCTGGCATGAACAACAAGGGAAATCACTTCTTTGAATGGGTAGCACTGTTGTGTCCTCTTTGTTTTTCTTTTGCCCCACTGCTAGCGTAGTACTTGAACATCCAAGAGAGTATTTTAAATGCTCATTTGAAAAGAATTTGCTATATGTATTGCTTTCGTAAATAACAAAGCATAATATTTAAAATACAATGCAATTTTCGACAAAAAAAAACTGCATCTTCATATTTAACATATATAACATATATATATCTTTTGACAAGAGATGATATTGCACACGTATCTTTCGAAAACTACTTTTCAGGATTATAATGTCATACTTGAGGGATTTCCCTCCCTAAATACCTTGGGTTTGTTCTTTTCTAAATACCAACAAAGAAAAATTCAAAGGCTTTTCACTATGTGCGATATATATAATTTTAAAAATATTACGTTTTAAATATCTGAAGACACTAATGCATGTTCCCATGCAATTTAAGGCCAATTCATTTCTCGTCAATCAATATATTCATGTTATGAATGATAAAAAGCTATATTAGAAACTATTTTTAATGATACGACATAAAAAGACAAAACGGAGATAGATCATGACTTCAAATAATTAGTATCTTACAAAATTGCAATATGTTCCAAACATTTTAATTAAAAGATCTGGTGCTTAAAGGAATATCTCATTCTAAGAAGGGCCGGTTTTATAGGTGACACTAATCAAGCAGAAATTGTGAGACAGCTGATTTGCCTGTAACTATTGAAAAGATATTAGTTAGCCGTGCAGTATCAGAGGCTGCACTGGTGTACGTTACAGCATTTGTCAGTAAACACACAATCAGTTCACAAACACACAGAGCAGCTGTTAGGATGAAGACGGTTTTTTTCAAGAGGAGAGGCCAGATATAAATAGGGCCAATCACAATTATATTTGCAGGCTATTGCTGAATAAATTTCAAGAGGAGTTCATATGAATATAATGAATATTCTGATGAATAAGGATTTAATGCGCCACTTACATTCGTATGGAAGAATATTTATGTATGCGCATGGATGAACATAAGATGAAGAATGCAACAAACGTGGTGATAAATTAAAGTTTCTTTGTTGTTAAAGAAACGTTTGCGTTAAATGATAATTTTAGCTTTTCTCAATACATAGTAGTGGATAGTTGAGCTTGAGGGCGAAGGGCAAGGGTTTGGTCCCCTCTTATTCAGTAAAATTCTATTTTATGTGGAAAAACAAATGCATCTGAATGTATAATTTTCGTAGAAATATGGTTATTTGAAAAAAAAATAGCATAAAGAATGGAGGTTGAGGGGGTGGTTTATATAAAGAGACGTTATTATATTTAACATTAGATAGAAAAAAATATATTAAAGTACAAATCAAGGGGAGTCAGGCAGCGGAATCACTCAAATATAACATCATATCCCCAGAAAATTAATGTTCAAAACACAATTGTGTTACATCATCTTCGGTCAATTGATACGTGTGTTATGTCATTTTGTATGTGAAGATGCAGTTAAATAAAAAATTGCATTGCATTTTAAACATTATGTTTTGTTAACTGCAAAAGTCACTAGATATAGAAATGTCCTTTCAAATGAGACCTCAAACAGCTCTCCATGTTGTTCCAGTGCCGTGGCAGCTGTGACGAAGGAAGCAAAGGAAAAAAAGGGAAACATCAGTGCTACCCATGCAAAAACGTGAGCTTCCTTGTTGTTAAACCAGGGGGCTGTAGGTTTTCTGTATGGGGTTTTCGACATAGGCTGTTTCAACGGTATACTTTTGTTACGATCCACTATCATTTATAAGGAGCTCCAGCAAGGCCACATCCAGAGAGGGGGGAAGGGGGTTCGACCCCCCCCCACGATATTCTTTTTTTCCGACTCGTAAAAACGTAACAAACTCTAAATAATGAAAGTTAGTATTAAAATAAAGATGCAATTTTAAAGATTAAAGATGCAATTTTTGACAAAAATTGCATCTTCATACACAAGATGATGTAAGACATACACAAGATGTTTTTTCTTTTTTAAGAAAATATATGAGGGGTATCTTCTAAATCCATTAAAAAAAGTAAGTAAATAATACCTCTTTTGAATGAATAGGCAAGAAAAGTAAACTTACAACATTGAGCTGAAGAGCCTGTATCTCCTTTTGAACTTCAACGACCTCTTGAAGATGTATTCCTGCAAAATAATCAATCAAAAAATAAAAGACTATACAACAAAGGATTTGCCAAGGAAACACGAAGGGAGAGAAAATCCTTTCATCCTTGCATGACGACAGTCTCTGATTTAGGACAAGAAAAAACAACAAAACTTGTGACAAGGGCAACCATTAAGGTGAGGGTCAGATTTGACCTGGGATGACGGAAATGAATACTAAGTACAAGCATTTTGGATATAAAAAAAAAATATGAAGCATTCTGTCATAAATGCTATTATTACTACTACTAACAACTCACTGGAGCATCCAGCCACCTGAGCCCGGCACAGCGATGCACGCTGCTCCGCTATCCCAATCTGTTTAAACCCTTCCTCTTTACACCCTCTCAAAAAGCTCCCATTTCCCTCAACCTTTTCCTTACGATATCCTCCTCTCCCATTCGGGACAACTCGTTTTTCGTTGGTCCCAAGACCAGCGGTTCCCAAGAGATTTTGGGTCATGCCCAACCTAGGCTTTTCTAAAACCCTGATGCCCCTCCCGTGGTATCTAAGTTGTTTTACTCGATAATTTAGGTGTATTCACCTGAAGAAAGCTTAAAAAACATTAACTTGGTAATTTTTTTTCGGATTGTCTGAATACGACACTTTTTTATTATGGTGTCATTGCAATACTACGGTGTATCTTTTTTATCTTTAAATGCTTATGAATGTGACGTCATTCACATGAAAAATTATTTTTTCCAAATTAAGGCTCTAAAGTATAGTCAAGGGAAAGGTGCACGTCCTGCCTGTGCCCCTTAAAAATGCTGCCATGTCCCACCGGAGAGGCATTCGCCCCACATTGGGAATCATGGCCCTAGACAGCTGACTGACAAGGACAATCTTCGGCAGTCTTTCATCCTTCATCTATAGAACGTGTCCTAGCTATATCATGCTTTCTCTAATTATAGTCTTAAAAAGCTGGATTGAACTACTTTTTTGTACAGCTTATTATTTGGAACAAGGTCAGTCAGTCCGGTACCCAAAACTATCCGTAGGTAATTTTTCTCGAAAACATCTAGCAACTCTTCTTCTGTTTTTCGTAGCACCCACGCTTCACAAACATACTGGACCACTGTCATTGCTGCAGCTTCCAATATTCTGGCCTTGGTTCGAAAACTTATCCTCCTATTCTTGCATAAAATTTTAAACAATGAAAAAACATCCTAGACCTTGGCTATTCTACTTGTAACATCTTTAGTTCACCCGCCGCCTTTAGTAATAACACTACCTAGGTAAATGAAGCTGTCTACTTGATGAATATTCTCGTTACTCAGCATCACGTTTTCCCCTTTATTTGTTCCTAGTTTTAGCGACTTAGTCCTCTTGACATTAATTTCCAAACCTATTCTTGTACCCTGAACTTGCAAAACCTCTTAAAGTCCATTCATTTTCCTAACATTTTCATCTCGGATGCTTAAATCATCAATAGAATTCAAGACTAGTATAATTTTACTTCCCCATTTCATTCCCTGTTCTCCCAATGACTTTGCTTTGCTCCTTAGGACAAAGTCCACCAAAATGATTCATGTAAACGGGGAGAGAACATAAACCTGCTTAACTACTGATTTCATATGAACCCAGCTACTAATTTCACTTCCTACCTTACCCACAGAAATGCTATTCTCGTACATAGCACTTATTCTTATCACCTTTCTCATGGATGGGTTTAATAACAGTTCTCTACAATTGCTAGATATTTCCTTTTTTTTAATCGTAGTCATAATCTTCAGTAACTAATCTCTAACGTCACAACCACAGTCTTAAAAAAATATATTTCAATCAAAAACGATCTCTTCTTTTAATCTTTGTCTCACAACAGACAATTTACGTAAGGACCTGCCTTTGTGAACCTTTCAAAACACATATTGATGATTATTAATCGGTTTAAATCTAAGTTCCAACAAATTCTTTAGGTATCGTAATAAGATCTATGATAAATAAAAGACCCTAAACATTTCTATTCTATTTGCCTGCCATGTACCCAGAAAAAAGCTTTGACAATGCATCACAGCTGACGATTCCAAAGTGATGTCATTCGATGATGTCAGAATTTCTTTTTGAGTCATCATTGTAGAAATAGTTACAATTTAGTGAAGAGCAAACTACAGCCTATGATAAACCTAAGTTTAAAAACACGTTTATCAAAAATCTGTCCATTGAGAACAATTTTTATTTAAAGGTAATTTAGGATGATGACTGAATTTACATGATTTTTTTTTTTTTAGCAAATCATAATTGTATAATAAGATTAATAGATATCATAGCCGGTGGAAGACGGTTGAGAACCTTATAAATTAGTTTTATTTTCTGTAGGCCACTTTTGGACTTTTATGCTGCTAAGAATCATCCTGTTTCTTGCATCGTTTTTGTGTTTAAAGTAAACCGCTAGTTTTTGGAATTCTACAAAAATGAGGAAATATCACAGGTTAATTTATTTGATCTAATTTTTTAGATCTTGCATAATATTCCACACAATAATTTTTGCTTGTATTCAGTTTAAACTTTGCACTTTACTTCCGAAGAAAAACTTTATTTTTTAAATGATTAATTTCAATAATGGCATACACACCAAGTTACTTTGTATTCTGTCATCTCAGATGACGTTCTGTTAAAAAATTGTAACAAGGGAGTAGTGACAAAACCAACGGGTATAGCTCATACTTCTTCCAAAAGCAAATTCTTGTGCTTCCTGGAAAATTCAGGGGTGCCCTCTAATCAAGGAAACTGTCAACGTGTCACCAATTTCCTTGGTACAAAGGAAAGTCTATCTAAGTATTTAAACTATTGGAGAGAAAAGTTTGCTGCTGAATCATTTAATTAGAAACTTTTTCAGAAATTAGATGTATAAAACATTTTATCCAGAAAAAGAGTTTGTCGAAGAAAACAAAAAGGTAATATTCAAAGCTAAATGTAGCATTAAATAAGTTTATAATAAGTCGAACTTTAAACAAGTAGAAAATACTGTGACTGAATATAACACACCCAGAACAAAAAATAACTGAAATGAATAATCAATTCAAACTTAAAACGAACAGAGATTATTATAAATGAATAAATGACACCTTAAGCGAACATAAATTAAAACTACATTTACCTTGCCCAAGCAAAGTGAAGTGTTGCACTGCCCGTGCAGTGGGCAGTGTAGGGCATATGAAGAGAGAGTTCCAGTGTTCTTGAGTGAAAGACGTAAATCAGGAAAAAATAATTCTGATCAGCTGGAATTTTGGACTGACTATCTCTACGCTGACCCAGAGTTGAGTGAAATTGCTTGTATGCATCTCGCAGTGCCTGCAATTTCAATACCATGTGAGAGTACATTTAGTATTGCTGGGTACTTTAATTAAAAGTAATGCTCACGAGTGACTATAAGGCCACTTGAACTTTGAATGTTTCTAAGTGATAAGTTTTGATTTATGTGGCCAGTTTGGATCTTGGGTCTTTTATATATTTGATTTTTTTTATTAATAAATACTTGCCAATGTTCATTTTACTCTCAAAAGCCCAAAAATCTTAAAAAGCGTAAATACCTCTTAAACGACCATTAAAAAGAAAAAAAACGCGCCGTTTCTGTTTTTCTTTAAAAAATGGAAAGAAATAAACAGAATTCCATTTTTTTTCTAGTTTCTGCTAGAATCTGTTTCTGTTCCATTTTTTTAGTTGCCGTTTTTTACCGTTTCTATTTTAGCCAAAAACAGAAACGGTGCCGACCCTCTACTCTGGATACTAGGATAATCACTTTCATTAAAGTGCAAATGACACTCAAGCATTTGGGTTTCTGAAAGAGTGGTAACCATATTTTTCTGTAATTATGTTTTACCTGTCATATAGCTCAGTTTCATCTTGTTTGAAGTCTTATTTTTCTTTACTTTTGTTTGGAAAACTTTTTTTTGAAAATATTTTTTCCATTAATTAAAAAAATAGTAGTTTTTGCATAAGAGATTGGTTTCAAATTGGTTTCTTAGTGTTTATAGCCAACATTGCGTTGATTACATAAGCTCAGAAACTAATTCTAATTTGAACATCTTCAAGACACGATCAAAATACTTCGGCTAGACAGATGATTTTGAAACCTAACCTTTAGAATAATTATTCTGATAAGCACACTCACCAAAAAGTGCTTTCAGACTGGATGGATCTGACAACTCTTAACTTTCATCGTAATCATCGATGAAAAGGATAAAAACACGGAAATGAAATATTGCATTTGACAAAGTAGTGGGAAATGCTGGGAAACTAGTGGGAAATTAGAAAGCTACTGAACTAAAGCAGTTAAATTTAGCCCAAAAAGTAAAATAAAAAATAAAGCTGAAACCAACAAATTAATGCTCAGCCGCATTAAACTGCAAAACTTCAACTAGATACCAAATTTTCGAGCAATAGCATTAGAACAACACAAAATGATGAGAGCCATTATATAGGGTTGTTTGGTTTTTACCCCGTGACGTTTAAATTTCAAGAGTTAAATTTCAGGAGTCCTTTATTTGAATTTCACTAAAATATAGCTAGGCTGGGTATAGTTCTCTTCAAATTACTGAGGCCATTGCTGTTCCCGAGGCCAAAGTAATTTCAATGATTCAAATAATATGAGAATTACAAATTGGAATGTTGCAGCGTTAAATAAAAAAAAATCGTATTCCGACGCTTCGAACTGGACTTATTAGGGGTTTCTAATATACAAGGCTTAGGAAGCAGTTAGTTATGTGACATAGAACTTATTTACTCAGGCAGGAAGGACGGGGTACATAATTGGAGAGTAGGGCTAATGAGGAACAAGGAAACTGCCAAGTCTTGTTTAGGTTGGGAAGGTATTAATAATAGAATGCTAGTCGCTGATTTTACTATTAAAAAATGCAGGGTATCAGAGGCAACGCTATAGCGTTGCCTATAGTAATGGCAATAAGGCGTCAATGCTTTATTATTTATTTATAATTTCTTTCCCAGAGGCACTTCATATGGAAGGGGTGGTCATAAAAACCTCTTAAGGGGCTCATTCCATTATAAATCGGAAGTTCTACTGCCCTTTTTAAAAGTAAAAAGTTATCGGAGGGCAGCTAGCCTCCCCCACGTCTTTTTTCCCCAAATACATCCGATAAAAATTTGAGATAGCTATTTTATTAAAAATTCTTCAAAGACCAAATAACGAAAACTCCAGGGTCTACACAACCCCCCAGATCCCGGGGGCAAGTGTTGTAAGTTATGCCCTGGGGGCATATTTGATTTTTACAGAAGGATCGATCGTATAAACTTCAAAGGGGGCTCATTCGATTGGAAATCGGAAGTTAATGTGCTCTTTTGTCAGGTTGGAGTGATTGGAGGCCAACTAACCACCAACCTTTTTTCCCCAAATGAATCTGATCAAAATTTAAAGATAGCTATTTTATTCAAAATAGTTCAAAGATCAGATAGCAAAAACTCCGGGGTCAACAAAACCCCCAAAAGCCCGGGGGCAAGGGCTGCAAGTTATGCCCCTGGGGAATATAATGTTTTTATGTAAGGGGCGGTCGTATAAACTTTGGAAAGGGCTCAAATAATTAGAGATTGAAAGTTCTAGTTCCCTTTTTAAGAGTCAAAAGTGATCGGATGCAGGGCTGGAAAAAATTCTTTCTTTGAAAAAATTCTTTTTCGGAAAGTTTTTTTTTCAATTAATCAGTTATATCAGTATATGCCCATGTAGAACCGGCTAATGGAGATCGTAGTCACTCAGATGAATTTTATTTACAGCAATAGAAACAAATAGAGAGGTTCCCAGGTAGAAATATGGAATTTTCGTTAGGGCATTTGAATGTCCAGTTTGGTATCAAGGTGAACTTGGTGTAAGAACAGAAAAGTGTAAAGGTTATAGACTGTTGTAATTTTGCTTATAGACTGTTGTAATTATGGACTGTTGTAATTTGTAATTTGGTTATAGACTGTTGTAATTTGTAATTACTGTTGTAAATGTTGTAATTGTAACTGTTGTAATTTGGTTATAGACTGTTGTAATTTGTAATTATAGACTGTTGTAAGACACCAGGGTGACTTTGGTAGGCTCCAGGATGAAAATTTCAGAGAAAATTTCCAGGTACAGCTGAACGCTAAACTGGACAGTCTAAAAATTTGACTCTGTAGAAGATGGATTTAATAATTTTAGGAAAATTATTTGTGAAGTCGCAAACGTTATCTTAGGGAAACAAGTCAGAAACGAAGCTATAAATATTAGTGAAAATACTTTAATTTTACAAGAGAGGAGGAGGGGTATGTACAAGAAACATTCGAGTCATAGACCATATCAAAATAAAAGGAATCTAAGGAAAATGGAGAAAACATTAAAATATAAATTATTAAGGAGGAGTGAAGGGGTCTATGGAGATCATAGATAAAATTGTTGAAGATCTGAAAGATCCAGCCAGACGGCATAATAGTACAATATTGTCTGGCAGATTAAAAAATAGAGACAGAACAGACAATCTGGACTTTTCCTAGTTATACATAGAAACGGGGCCACATTTAGTGATACAAAAAGAGTTAAAGGGAGATGGGCAGATTATTTTGAAAACGTGCTAAACTGTGATAAAGTTGCAGAAGGTCCTATCCTTGTATGGCATACTAGATAAATTTATTAAAGTGATAAGTGCTATATACGAGAATGACATTGCTGGGTTAAAGCAGAAAATGAGATTTGCAGCTGGTATCGTATTGAATCAGTAGCTAAGCAGGGTTGCATTCTATCCCCATTTATATGGATCATATTGATGGGCTTTGTCCTAAAAACCATGGAAATGTATTTGGGAGAGTATGGAATCAGATGGGGAAATAAAACTCTAATAGATTTTGGTTACTCTGATGATTTAAGAATCCTAGATGAAAATCTTAGCACAATAAATGAATTTTCAGAGGTTTTGAAATTTCAGAGTGCAAGAATATGTTCAAAACTTAATGTTAATAAGACTAAGCCACTAAGACTAGGAATAAATGAAGACGAAAATGTGATTTTGGGTAACAAGAAGAACTAACAAGTGGACAGCTTCAGCTACTATCTAAGAAGTTTTAAAGAATAGGAAAATAGTCTGAGAACCAAGATAAAAATATTAAAAGCTACAGTGATGACAGTAGCCAAGTAAGTTTCTGAAGTGTGGGCGCTTTAAAAGTCAGAGGAGGATTTTTTAGATGTTATCCAGAGAAATTGTCTAAACATTGTTTTGTATACCCTTTCTGACTGGCCGTATTTCCAACAATAAGCTATACTAATTGTGGTTCAGTCCTGCTTTCTAGGGCTATAGAATTGTTTAAAGTTGTCCAAAGTGAAAAAATTTCGAAGTTTTGCAAACTAAAATCAATTTCTGATTTGAGCGACAAACAGTTTAAGCGAAAGAAAATTTCTGACAATTAGACCATAAAAGAAATTTGAAAGCACTTGAGCGGACGAAAACACTGGGTTTAGATGAGTGTATTGGTCGTCAATTATTTCTTTTTTGTCAGTGATTTTGACAGAACCCTAAAAACAAGGTAACTCAAATGAACATCGAAGAAGTAATAATAGAATTATTTCATGCCACTGTTTTATAATTTGCCAGACCAGGAGTAAACGGCTCAGGAATAGGCATGGGCACTATTCTGTTTTTCTGAAGAAACAGGAAAAAAATAAACAGGGCTTGATTGAAACAGAACAGAAACAGAACAGGTCAACAAAAATACAGAAGACCTGTTTCTGTTTCTGTTCTGTTTTTTGGTAAAAACAGAAAACAGCTGTTTTTGTTCAAAAAACAGCTGTTTAAACAGCTGTTTTTGGAACACCTAAAGCTTAAAGAAGAAAAAATTTTTAAATGACAAGTTTTGGTTTATTATCAGTACTATTGCAGCATTTTCCGCCAAAAAAAACAGGGTTTCAATAAAGGGGCGAAAAACTGTTTATGCAAACAATATTGCCATTCTTTTTTATGATTATTTTCTTCCATTTCCCCATTCCTTTTTTCCGAAAATGAGTTTTTATGTTTATACAGAATCTCCTCGAATTTCCCAGAAATGAATACTAATTATTTGAGACGTTTTGAAAATAAATAATTTTCGTCGTCAAATTGTTCAGTCAGCTCAAAGTCATTAGTGTTTAAAGCAGAGCCCATAGTTGCTTTGGCGGGGGACAGTCTCCCCCTCCAGACCATGCTTTCCCCTTCCCCCATCCTGATGTTTGGAAGCCATCTGAAACAATGTATGAAAGAAAAAAAAATGCACGAGAAAATGACACTTCTTACCACCAAGTCGAAAATTTTCGTTGCCTCGCGGCTTAAAACAACTTTTTAAAATTAATTATTTCCTAGCCAATTTGTGTGAGAGACAAATCAAAAGGAAAATTCATGGTTTAAGGGTACTTTGTATGTTTTTATGATGCTTTGTGCTAGTAAATAATTTTTTAGGCCCTCCACCAAATTCATTCTCAAGTAAAAATGTAAAATGAAATTTCTTCGATTCTGTATTTCAAAGAAACTCAGACCCTTTGCTACACAATACTTTCTTTAAGCATTCTCTTCTCTTAATAGGTTTCCAAAGGAATGCAATATAAAAACAATTGCACTTTTTGATAACTTATCTCGAAAATTTCTTTCGCTTTGCGGCACTTTCTCCAACCCATACACTCGCTTCATTATAGAAAGTGTTACTACATCAAACTTTTGTTTTAAAAATATGAGTGGGAATACTTTTGATTATTTAGGCACGTTTTCATGGTCCATTGCCAAAGGAAAAGGGGTAATGACAACCTCGACTATCAATGTTTGATCAAGTGTAACATGTCTTCGGATAGCCTGTGTTGCAACCTCATTTTTTGACAGACTCCCAGCTCCCCGCTCTTTTTCTCCCTTACTTTCACCGCCATCTTCTTTAGACACCGCATCAGTTTATTCAGATTCTTCAGAAAGCGTATTTTCATTTCCGGAGTTTTCAGAACAAGGAACAGAAAGACCGTCTGAATCGTTTTCAACAGTTGGATCGACATCTTCGACTTCATCAAAGGATTCCAAGCAATCTTCTTCAGGGATGTCATTGGCTAAGCTTCGAGTGGACAAAAATCCAAGAACTCGTGCAACAGATGAATGAAGACAATGTTAAAAACATGAAGTTCAGGAAAGGGCTCACATCTTACAGGCTTCGGTGACATTGTTCCCAGAATCAGTCACAAGGCGGAACATCTTATCTGTCATTAAAAACTTCCTGATTGCAACTTGGATTGCTGAAAGGGTGTTAGTAGTTGTATAAGAATGCTTATACCTCTTGAAATCTGAGATATAGCTCTGCAACCTCTGCTCATTTTTCATCTTCCTGGGGCAATAGCCAGTGATGCCTATACAGCCAGATCCTTTTGCAGACCAGCAGTGAAAAGTCAAGCTAGTCTGAGTGGCAGATCTTAAAGCAACCTTCTCAACTTCCTTTTTTCTTGCATAAAAACTTGTATGACTATGGACGGTTCCCCCAAGTGGTTCTTTCAAGCCCCCTGTTGTTTTTTTAAATAAGGTGTTTCATATCTGGCTTATCAAACACAGAAAGTGGCAATTTGTCCTTAAACAGGATTTTGCAGTAGAGCATCTGCAGACCAGCTTGTTTTGATCGATTGAAAATAAAAATAACTGTCGTATCTCTGCTCTTCTTATTCTAGATTTCACTAATCCATTGCCCTATGTGTCACTTGCTTTACTATCTGGAGCTCTCTCAAGGGAAGCAGCCTGACTTGATAGGTTTTTTTAGTTGGTTTGGGTTTGTTGTTTTCAAAGCCAATGGTTTTGAAATTGTGATTTTGGGTAACGAGAAGAACTAACAAGTGGACAGCTTCAGCTACTATCTAAGAAGTTTTAAAGAATAGGAAAATAGTCTGAGAACCAAGATAAAAATATTAAAAGCTACAGTGATGACAGTAGCCAAGTAAGTTTCTGAAGTGTGGGCGCTTTAAAAGTCAGAGGAGGATTTTTTAGATGTTATCCAGAGAAATTGTCTAAACATTGTTTTGTATACCCTTTCTGACTGGCCGTATTTCCAACAATAAGCTATACTAATTGTGGTTCAGTCCTGCTTTCTAGGGCTATAGAATTGTTTAAAGTTGTCCAAAGTGAAAAAATTTCGAAGTTTTGCAAACTAAAATCAATTTCTGATTTGAGCGACAAACAGTTTAAGCGAAAGAAAATTTCTGACAATTAGACCATAAAAGAAATTTGAAAGCACTTGAGCGGACGAAAACACTGGGTTTAGATGAGTGTATTGGTCGTCAATTATTTCTTTTTTGTCAGTGATTTTGACAGAACCCTAAAAACAAGGTAACTCAAATGAACATCGAAGAAGTAATAATAGAATTATTTCATGCCACTGTTTTATAATTTGCCAGACCAGGAGTAAACGGCTCAGGAATAGGCATGGGCACTATTCTGTTTTTCTGAAGAAACAGGAAAAAAATAAACAGGGCTTGATTGAAACAGAACAGAAACAGAACAGGTCAACAAAAAAACAGAAGACCTTTTTTTTTTTCTGTTATGTTTTTTGGTAAAAACAGAAAACAGCTGTTTTTGTCTGAAAAAGCAGCTGTTTAAGCAGCTGTTTTTGGAACACCTAAAGCTTAAAGAAGAAAAAATTTTTAAATGACAAGTTTTGGTTTATTATTAGTTCTATTGCAGCATTTTCCGCCAAAAAGAACAGTTTTCAATAAAGGGGCGAAAAACTGTCTATGCACACAACGTTGCCATCCTTTTTTATGGTTATTTTCTTCCATTTCCCCATTCCTTTTTTCCAAAAATGCGCTTTTATGTTTATCCAGAATCTCCTCGAATTTCCCAGAAATGCATACTAATTATTTGAGACGTTTTGAAAATAAATAATTTTCGTCGTCAAATTGTTCAGTCAGCTCAAAGTCATTAGTGTTTAAAGCAGAGCCCATAGTTGCTTTGGCGGGGGACAGTCTCCCCCTCCAGACCATTCTTTCTCCTTCCCCTATCCTGATGTTTGGAAGCCATCTGAAACAATGTATGAAAGAAGAAAAATGCACGGGAAAATGACACTTCTTACCGCCGAGTCAACAATGTTCTTTGACTCGCAGCTTAAAACAACCTCTTTAGATTAATTGTTTCCTAGCCAATGTGTGTGAGAGATAAATCAAAAGGAAAATTCATAGTTTAAGTGTGCTTCGCATATTTTTATGACGCTTTGCGCTAGAAAATAATGTTCTAGGCCCTCCACCAATTTCATTCTTAAGTAAATATGTAAAATGAAATTTCTCCGATTCTGTATTTCAAAGAAACTTAGACCCTTTGCTACACAATACTTTCTTTAAGTATTCTCTTCTCTTAATAGGTTTTCAAAGGAATGCAATATAAAAACAATTGCACGTTTTGATAACTTATTTCGAAAATTTCTTTCGCTTTGCGGCACCTTCTCCAACCCATACACTCGCTTCATTATAGAAAGTGTTACTACATCAAACTTTTGTTTTAAAAATATGAGTGGGAATACTTTTGATTATTTAGGCACGTTTTCATGGTCCATTGCCAAAGGAAAAGGGGTAATGACAACCTCGACTATCAATGTTTGATCAAGTGTAACATGTCTTCGGATAGCCTGTGTTGCAACCTCATTTTTTGACAGACTTCCAGCTCCCCACTCTTTTTCTCCCTTACTTTTACCGCCCTCTTCTTTAGACACCGCATCTGTTTATTCAGATTCTTCAGAAAGCGTATCTTCATTTCCGGAGTTTTCAGAACAAGGAACAGAAAGACCGTCTGAATCGTTTTCTAAAGTTGGATCGACATCTTCGACTTCATCAAAGGATTCCAAGCAATCTTCTTCAGGGATGTTATTGGCTAAGCTTCGAGTGGACAAAAATCCAAGAACGCGTGCAACAGATGAATGAAGACAATGTTAAGAACATGAAGTTCAGGAAAGGGCTCACATCTTACAGGCTTCGGTGACATTGTTCCCAGAATCAGTCACAAGGCGGAACATCTTATCTGTCATTAAAAACTTCCTGATTGCAACTTGGATTGCTGAAAGGGTGTTAGTAGTTGTATGAGAATGCTTATGCCTCTTGAAATGTGAAAGATAGTGGTGCAACCTCTGCTTATTTTTCATCTTCCTGGTGTAATAGGCAGTGATACCCATAAAGCCAGATCCTTTTGCAGACCAGCAGTGAAAACTCAAGCTAGTCTGAGAGGCAGATGTTAAAGCAGTCTTCTTAACTTCTTTTTTTCTTGCAGCAAAACTTATGTGACGACGGACAGTTCCCCCAAATGATACTTTCAAGCCCCCTGTTTTTTTTTTAGATAAGGTGTTTCATATCTGGCTTATCAAACACAGAGAGTGGCAATTAGTCCTTAAACAGGATTTTGCGGTAGAGCATCCGCAGACCAGCTTATTATGATCGATTGAAAATAAAAATAACTGTCGTATCTCTGCTCTTCTTATTCTAGATTTCACTAATCCATTGCCCTATGTGTCACTTGCTTTACTATCTGGAGCTCTCTCAAGGGAAGCAGCCTGACTTGATAGGTTTTTTTAGTTGGTTTGGGTTTGTTGTTTTCAGCACCAGCCGCGTATACTTTATCTTTGTGCATATCAATTGTTTGCTTCCTTTTAAGATAATATATAAATATCATGGCAGAGACTCCCTTAGCCTTTAGAGACGCTCTTCAGAAGTTGCACCTAACACTTCCTTTGCTTCCTTTTTTCCATAGGATACCCAGAGAGATGTCTTGGAAAATTCAAGTTGTCATCAGAAAAGGACATCATGCTTGTCTTAAAACAAAGGTTGATTTTAGGATTTTTCACAAAATTAGAAGCGCCTTCCAGTAGCCTACCATTTTGAAAATTGCACCTCCAGCCATATATCTGACCTCTTCCACCTCAGTGGCGTAATTAGGGAGAAAAGGGCTAATTTCCCCCTGAGCGGTTTCGTTTGCGCAATGAGCCAAGAAAACCTGTAAGCAAATAAAAGCAAAATGACAGCTCCTAGCTACGGTTTCCTAAAAACTTAGACAATTTGCAGCACAGTATTATAAGATTATTTTCATTTATTATTTTTGAAGTGTATTGTGTATCAACCATGGCCCAGTAGGGCTTTTAGTGTTAATTAATTAAAACAACTTTTCCCACAAAATAAGTTTTTCAAAGAAAAGTAAAGAACTCCATTAAACAAAAAATGAGCAAAATTAAAATCAAATATTCTACCAAGTGTGAAACTACCACAAATCAGCATCGATAAATAAGCAAAACCCAAAACGAACAGGAATTAATATAAGTTGGGCTAAAAACCCCTATGCCTTCCCAAGGCCAGAACAAAATTTGCACTTTACTGAAAAAAATATAAATGTTTTTACTTTTATAACTTTAATAAATAAATAATATTAACATTTTGATTACTAAATATCATTATATGTATATTGAACTGACAATGCCCATTCATTTGTATTTTTAGACCTCTCAATTTCCAATTCAATGAGCCCTTTCTGAAGTTTTACGAAGACTCTATAAAAACCGTATATGCCCCCAGGGCATAACTTACAACCTTTGCCCTGGGGGTTCTGGGGGCTTGTCATCCTTAAATACATAATTTCTAGACCTTTCCAATACGTTGAACGAAATGGCTATCTCTAAACCTTGATTGAATGTTTTTGGAGAAATGGTGGGCATGAGAGGGGGAGGGTGAATTACTCTCCACTCACTTTTGACTATTAAAAAGGGCCATTTCAATTTCCAATCAAATGAGCCCTTTTTGGAATTTCTACAACTTTCTATATAAACCTTATATGCCCCCAGGGCATAACTTACAGCCCTTGCACTGAGGGCTCTGAGGGAGTATCATCCGAAAAGACCTAATTTCCAGAAATTTCAACTACGTTGAACAACATTGATATCTCACAATTTTGAGCGGATGTGTTTGAGAAAACGGTTGGGGTGAGAGGAGCACTAGTCGGTATCCAATCACTTTCAACTATTACACAAGGCGCTAGCCCTTTCAATACCTAATTGAATGAGCCCTTTTGAAGTCTCTACGACAACGCTTTGAGTTAAAACCTTACATGCCCCCAGGGCATAACTTACACCCCTTGCCCTGAGGGTTGTGGGGGGGGGAGTTGTCATCCTCAAAGACCTAATTTCCAAAACTTTCAAATACGCTGAATAAATTGGCTATCTAAAAATTTTGATTGGACATGTTTGGGGAAAAGGTGGGCGTGAGAGGGGGGTTAGATGCCTCAAATCACTTTCGACTATTAAAGGGGGCACTAACCCTTTGAATTTCAAATTGAATGAGCCCTTTTTCAAGTTTCTACGACAAAGATTTCAATAAAAAAACTTATATACCCCCAGGGCATAACTTATAACCCTTGCCCTGAAGACTGTGGGGGGAGTGTCCTGCTCAAAGGTATAATTTCCTGAGCTTGGAGCTGCGATGGACAAAATGGTTATCTCAAAATTTTTATTGGATGTGTTTGGGGAAATGGTGGGCGCGGAAGGGTGTTAGTTGCCTTCTAATCACTTTCAAATATTAAAAAGGGCACTAGCCATTTCAATTTCCAATCGAATGAGCCCTTTTTGAAGTTTCTTCGACGAAACGTTCTATACAAACCTTATATGCCCAAAGGGCATCATAACTCACAACCCTTGCCCTGAGTGCTATCGGGGGTTGTCATCCTCAAAGACCTAATTTCCAGAACTTAAAACTACGTTGAATAAAATGGCCATCTCAAAATTTTGATTGGATGTGTCTGGGGAAAAGGTGGGCGTGAAAGGGGTGATAGTTGCTTTCCAATCACTTTCGAATATTAAAAAAGGCACTAGACATTTCAATTTCCAATTGAATGAGCCCTTTTTGAAGTTTCTACAACAATGCGTTCTATAAAAACCTTATAGGACCTAATGGCATAACTTAAAATACGTACTCTGAGTGCTATGGGGGTTTGCCATCTTCAAATAACTCATTTTTAGAACTTAAAACTACGTTGAATAAAACGGCTATCTAAAAATTTTGATTGGATGTGTCTGGGGAAAAGGTGGGCGTGGAAGAGGTGTTAGTTGCCTTCCAATCATTCTTTCAAATATTAAAAAGGGCACTAGACATTTCAATTTCCAACCAAATGAGCCCTTTTTGAAGTTTCTACGACAACGCTCTCTATAAAAACCTTATATGCCCCCAGGGTATAATTTACAACCCTTGCCCTGAGGGCTGTGGGGGTTTGTCATCCTCAAAGACCTAATTTCCAGAACTTAAAACTACGTTGACTAAACGGCTATCTCAAAATTTTTATTGGATGTGTCTGGGGAAAAGGTGGACGTGGAAGGGGTGCTATTTGCCTTCCAAGCACTTTCGACTATTAAAAAGGGCACTAGCCATTTCAATTTCCAATCGAATGAGCCCTTTTTGCAGTTTCTACGACAACACGTTCTATAAAAACTTTATATGCCCCCACGGCGTAACTTACAACCCTTGCCCTGAGGGCTATGGGGAGGGGGGTTGTCAACCTGAAATACCTAATTTCCAGAACTTAAATCTATGTTGAATAAAACGGCTATCTCAAAATTTTGATTGGATGTGTTTGGGGAAAAGGTGGGCGTGAGAGGGGGGTTAGTTGCCCTTTAATCACTTTCGACTATTAAAAATGACACTAGCCCTTTGAATTTCCAATCGAATGAGCCTTTTTTGAAGTTTCTAAGAAAACACTTTCTACAATAAACCTTATATGCTCCCAGGGTATAACTTACAACCATTGCCCTGAAGGCTGTGGGTGAGTGTCCTCATCGAAAACATAATTTCTATCTGGAAATCAACTACGCTGAGGGAAATGGCTATCTCAAAATTTTGATTGGATGGGTTTCGGGAAATGGTGGGCGTGGAAGGGGTGTTTGTCGCCTTTTAATCACTTTCGACTATTAAAAAGGGCACAAGCCACTCCAATTTCCAATTGAATGAGCCCTTTTCGAAGTTTCTACGACAACTTCTTCGATACAAAGTGCCCTGCTCTAAAGGAGAAAATAATAAATAATAGATTGTGCCAACATCGTTCTTATATGCCCCTAGGGGATAACTTTAGACCCTAGCCCTGAGGGTTGTGGGGGAGTGTCCTCCTCAAAAACATACTTTCTATCTGGAAATCAACTACGCTGAACAAAATGGCTATCTCAAAATTTTGATGGATGTGTTTGGGGGACTGATGGGCGTGCGTGGGGCTAGTTGCCCGCCAATCACTTTCGACTATTAAAAAGGGCACTAGCCACTCCAATTTCCAATTGAATGAGCCCTTTTCGAAGTTTCTACGACAACTCCTTCGATACAAAGTGCCCTTGTATGGAAAAAAAAAATAATAATAATACATTGTTGCAACATCGTTCTTTAGTTAGGCAGCGCGATTGCGCTGCCTATGATAAATCATATCATATCAATTTTTACGGGAATTTACTTGTCTATAATAGGTATTTAAGAGACAGATACAAGAAAAAATATACTGTTTAGTGGCATTTTTTTTTTTATTTATTGTGCTGTATGGCAAAAATTACCGTGTTCAACGGAAGATAAGCTATTCTACAGAATGAGAAAAGTGTATCAGCATTTTATAAGACTTTGGCCTGCTAGGCCAGAAGCAGCTAGTTAGGCCACTGTTTCAACTCTAGGCTATTCCCTGAAAGGGTCTCCATTGATTATATTTAGAGATGGTTGAAAATGTATATTTGACATCTTGAAAAAGTATATGTTGTTATGTTGATACAATAAAACGTGCCAGCAACAACATATATTTCTACTGGACAAGACTTCAATACATTTACATTCCTCTCTGACTAAACATTTAAGAAAATTTGCAATTAATAATCTGTATTTATCATGTATAGGCTAGTAAGGTAATCATAGCAAATCACTGTTATCTAGCAGAATAAATTCTATAAAAACCGTCGAGCTAAAGTTTTCCTGGTTAAAGTTGCAGATTACTTCCCATGTAATGTAGGATACAGAGGCCGTACCAATAGAACCAGAATATACAGTAATAAGTGATTTGTTTGAATCCTGCTTCACCTAGACAGTATCTATGCAACTTTGCTGCTCAATTGACTGAATAATATACACCAAAAATAAATTGTTTAAGTAGAACAAAACTGAACCTTTACCGTTCTCCCATTTACACACCTACCTACTCTCATCTGACTCCTAAGCCCTAATTTTGCATAGCTTAAACAATCTAGCAGCACATTTGATATGTTAGACACACTGAGTGCCATCATTTTATAGACTACTACTTTATATTCGCGCTCCAATTTCAAAAACTGTATGGGGCGTAACCACGCTTCATCAAAATTTCAAATCACGATTTAAAACACTATTTGGCAAGTTCGAAATTTCTTTTTATCTCACTCTCGAATCAATAAAGTAAAATCAAGAACAGTAGAAAAACAGTTGGAAAAAAAAACAGAAACAGGACAAATTAGTTATTACAAAAACAGAAACAGAACAGGACAGGTAAATAAAAAACAGGTCATCTGTTTCTGTTCTATTTATGTTTTTTTTTTTGTAAGAAAAGAACAGAAACGGGTCCTTTAAAAACAGAACAGTAACAGAAAACAGAAACAGTGCCCATGCTTACTCAGGAAGCTTGAAACGACGCGATCTGTTTCCTCAGTAATTGACATTCAAGTGAAACAAAGGAAATGAAATACCAAACACACATTATTTAATACTGCAATTTAAAGAACGATATTGACACTAAAAACCTATTAATCAACATTAAGACTACGCCTAAGAGACGAGTAACAAATGATGGCAAATTCATACCTGTTTAAGTATTAAATTAATTTTTTTTTTTTGACAAGGTATTTGTCCAAGCTAGTTGTTATAACAAATTAATTGACGGGTCTAAATCTAAAGGAAAGCGTTACAACACTCGAGGTCAACTGAGGAGTTCACTTTCTTTTTCTTATTTCTTACGTTTTGTTTTGTTCGAGCATAAAACAAATCTTCACAAAAACTTTTTTGTACTAGAATCAGATCTAATTTTCCTTATCGGCGGAGAATTACTTTAGACAAAGTATAAATATGAAACGAAGTTATTGTTTAATTTATGATCCTAGTTCGGTGAGTTGGTACTTCTTTAACTTCCAGTAATTTTTTTTTCTATTGGTAAATTTATAACAATAAATTAAATCTAATATGTGATAAATTTTCATCAATAGTCTCATCTTTTTAAATATTTTTCTTTTAAATGTATAGAAAACAACTGACTGAATTAAAATTTCATATTAAACCTATTTATTTAGTTTTCAGTATGACACCAAGGACACCCTATCCTTTCTGTGGATCGAGGGGACGGCAACATTACACTTGTTTGTGGTAAGTTACTCAACATAAACACTTGCGTCGATTTATTTAATTTTACATAGTTTGAAAATGAATTTATTTTCGTTTAAGTATTTCTTTTAAATCGCTTTCTTGTAAAGGCATAGAAAAACAATTGGTTAAACAAAATTTGAAGCAATCTATTCAGCTTTCAGCTAAACGAAAATCTTAAATGAATATACAGCGACGATACAGCTGCTCTAAAAGTTTCTAGGAAAACACAGAAAGTTCTGCATTTGAGATTCTTGATAGAATCAAGTCCCAAAGGAGGAAGGTGAAAAGGTCCCTATTACTATTCCAATTTGGTGTAAGACGGAATGACATAGGAATGTTTTTTTTATTCCGTCTTTTTTCAGTTTTAATGTTTAACTCAACATCAAATTGTTTTTCCCCTTTGAACCTCAACTCACCTCTGTATGATATGCTTTTTTTTATCTTTGGCGATAGGATTTATAGTTTTTTTGTGTTTTTTTTTTGTATTTTGTAATTTACTTCTGTTTTTTTTTTATTAATTTTAATGGACATACATTTGTTGTTATTCACTTTTAAGCTTGTGATCTTTTAAAATTATCGGGTATAAATGCATTATTAATTCCGGTGCGACAAGAAAAAAAGTCAAGAATGCGTAAGCTAAACTTTAGTTTAAACAAACGTTGAGGGGCTGGTGGTTCCCTCATAAACGTGATAGGTTTAAATGCTGCTCTGTACTTTCTTTGTACTCGCACTATTGAGCTCGGCCACAGCTGATGAACAATTTCTGGTAAGCTAATAACTGCACGAGGAATTAAATCCATTGACCCATTGGAAGCAAATGGAGGAGAAGGGGCAGGGGTGGGGGTAAAAAACATTTTGTCGACACTATTTGTTCAAAACTTTCTGACTTCAAGATACAGTTAATTTTGGAGCCTCATTCCAAACTTAAATTCAGAGCTTTGAAATATATAATTTTTTCATTTGACAAAAACTAGCTGCAAGAACAAATCAACCTTGTTTAGGTTTGCAAAAGCTAAACCTTATTTAATCTAAGACGGAAACACTGATAAGAAAAAAAAATTAAAATCTATCTCCTTAAGAAAAATCCGTCAACTCACTTTCCGAAGAAGTTTTTAACTTCCTTTGTTTTCTAAGAAAACTAAACTTTTCCTTGATTTTCTGGTTTGGCAATTATAAACTTGCAAGATCAAATGCAACTCTTTATTTCATAATCATTTGTAAAAAGTAAGTTGATGAAAATTGGCATAGGATTAATCCAGTTGCAGTCATTTATTCATCCAGCAACGCCTACTTTTTCTAGACTAAAAGGAAGAATAGTTACTAAAAAACAAGCAGGGTATTTGTACCAAGTTTGGTATAATTTTCAGCAGCCGAAGATGAATTGATATGTAGCAAAGCTATTGTTACTAAACACAGGTCATATGTGACGTTTTCACACTTGTGAGATTGTTGTTAAAAACCTTTCTTACATTTCTTAGAGGTGAGATCATCAGAAAAACGCATGATCAATCACATTTTGACCCTCCTGATTTCATTTCTTAGAGGTGAAATCATCAGAACAACGCATGATCAATCACATTTTGACCCTCCTTATTTCATTTCTTAGAGGTGAAATCACCAGAAAAACGCATGATCAATCGCATTTTGACCCTTTTGATTCATTTCTTTGAAGTGAGATCATCAGAATAACGCATGATCAATCGCATTTTGACCCTCCTGATTTCATTTCTTAGAGGTGAGATCATCAGAACAACGCATGATCAATCACATTTTGACCCTCCTGATTTCATTTCTTAGAGGTGAAATCATCAGAACAACGCATGATCAATCACATTTTGACCGTCCTGATTTCATTTCTTAGAGGTGAGATCACCAGAAAAACGCATGATCAATCGCATTTTGACCCTTTTGATTTTATTTCTTAGAGGTGAGATCATCAGAACAACGCATGCTCAATTTGACCCTTCTGATTCATTTCTTAGAAATGAGATCATCAGAACAACGCATGATCAATCACATTTTCACCCTCCTGATTTCATTTCTTAGAGGTGAGGTCATCAGAACAACGCATGATCAATCACATTTTGACCCTCCTGATTTCATTTCTTAGAGGTGATATCATCAGAACAACGTATGATCAATCACATTTTTCCCCTCCTGATTTTCCTTGCCTTGCTAATCTTTCATTGAGGACAGCTTGGCAAATAGTTTTTGGACGACACTTGCACGACACTAACAAAATGGATTCAGACTTCGCACATCCTAAGGAACTTACTAGTCGTCAAAGGCGCTTCAAGTGGATGGTTCTTTGTAGATTGACAACGCCAATAAAGAAATTCCAATTCTCTAAAACTGTCACATTGATTGTGACGTTAGCTGTCCCCCTTATATATTTTTGGCTTGGATGTCGGGAGGTCTTATCCTGAAACCTAATCGATAGAAGCCATAAAAATGCCAATAAAAGAGTAAACTAAGAATGGTAAAATTGGCACAATCCCAGTGGTTTTTATTTAGCAAAGATTTTCACTATAAGAACTTCTTTATCAAGACGAAAGTCGTGATTCTCCTTCTGAGTAAATAGTAATTGCTTAGTTCATCATTTCTTGAGACATCCCCCATCCAAAAAACAAAATGAACAGAACTTGACCATTATATGTCTTTGATTTGAGAAAATACCTTAAATTCGTTAGGAAAATTTTCTGTTAAGTTTGGGTGAATCTGTTAAATTGTATCGAAAATCTTTATTTTCCTCTTCTTAATTAAAAATAGAAAGTGACATGGGTATTCATTTCAATCGAAACTGTGCTCTGGTGATTTTATTTTTCTTTTGAATCTATAGGCACATAGATAAAGATTTAGAGTTTCAGAGTCTATGCACGTATGTGTGTGCATGTGCAAGGCAGAGTGTTTCACTCGGCAGTGTTTCAAGGCCCAAAATCTATTTCACTCGGCACCTTAACAGCCCAAACGCTTAATCAGTGGGAATATTATTGTATAGTAGCGTTACCTTATTTAAAAACAATGTGTCTCCTTTACAATCTTCTGTTCGACTTCATCATATAGACTGGAAGATCATAAAAACCCGGGAGAGGCTTCACTCGACTATAAGTTCTGAATAGACCCCGAAGCCGCGCCAAAATAAAAATTGGCGGTGGCGGATACAATTACGCCGGCAGTGGCGCGCCTTCGGCGTCACTAAAATTGTTTTGGCGGTGCGCCGCCGAAAAATAATCGGCGACGAGCCGTCAATTTATAGGCGTTTGTTCCATTTTTAGGGTTTTTTTTGGCTACTTTTAAAAGTTTTGGAAACTTAATCGATATCAGGTTTTATCTGAATTTGGTCCACAATTTCTTTTTAGCTTCATTACCATGACCAAACCTCGGACAAAATAAGGATGAGATATCAATCTTAACTTCTCAAAAACATTCTTTTAATCCAAATGATCGACAGCGAGACCTTAGACTGCTTATTTATTCTCCTTTTCATCTCAGCAATTAAGGTACTGTGGTCGTGGACGTACTTGAACATGGCTGGTAAGCGTATCAAACGATCAAAGTTATACTTTAGCGTATAGGATTTAATATTTGATTTTTTCTTTTCTTCTTCTTTTTATATAGCCAATTTTCAGAAAGTTAGAATATCATTTTTAAGATCAGTTCGTTCCCAGGTATAAGAAGAAAAAGAAGCAAGATTTTGTAAAGAAAAGTTCTTATATAAAAAGAGGCAACATATTATAAAGAAAAGCACTCTTTATAATTTTAATATTAAATGAATTATTAACATATTATTACATTTTAATTCTGGCTTGAAATTTCAGAATTTAATTTGAATTAAGTTTTAAATTCCCTATTTTGTCAATTCTCAGGCAGTCAATTTGAATTAAGTTTTAAATTCCCTATTTTGTCAATTCTTTATAATTTTATTATTAAATGTATTATTAACATATTATTAAATTTTAATTCTGGCTTGAAATTTCAGAGTTTCATTTGAACTAAGTTTGAGATTCCCTATTTGGTTAATTCTCAGGCAGTTTAAGGAGACAGAATTAAAAATTCAAAACAATTAGCTAAAACTAAACTCAAGCACTATCCTTTAAGTTTTTGACAAGCTTTCAGTTATCATGTATAAAAATAAGCTTGTTTACACGGTGTGGAGCCAGCATAGAACGCATAGCAGTGACAATTAGTCCTGCACCACTGAAAACCCTTTCTCCTGCAGTACTTGTTACCGGCAACAATATAACTTTTCTTGCTAAGGCTGCAATCCATGAAAGCTGAATAGAACATATTTTTCAGAAGGCAAAAGTTTGATTGATTGCATCAACTAGGACAGGATCACCTCCTGGCATGGGCTGCCAAGTCCAGATATAAATCGACTTGACACCAAATCACATCATCATTTTCATTCTGTTCTGCACCATTGCTCTCACACATTTATCTGATCTAGCAGCCTTCTTTTTTATATGTATGATCACGAGATTTAGAGTTTTTGTTCTTCTCAGAAACACCATTAGCCATATTCACACAGCTGATTGGGGTAGCTGATCTACCGAAAGCACCAGAGATTACAGCCTCCCCTTCGAGCTTTTTGAGGGCCGTCTCCTCTTTGTACAAAAGAATTTCTACTGCACTATAGTGCTCACTACAAGTTGAACTGGGGGAGCCTGGAGTGTTGATTGGACAAATTCCGTTCACATGAGATATGATAAAGTACCTTATGTCAGTATCTAGCACTAGAGTCTGAACCGTTTTGAAGAAGAATTCCCTTCTTGTCGGTGAACCATCAAGAAGGTTCAGATGGTCGTAAGTTTCATTTATTTTGAATATTTCGAAGTCCAAAAGTGCAAATGACACCATGAAATACAGCTACTATCATTAGGGTGCTCCTCAAGGTGACCTTTTAGGAGCAACCAACAGAGCAATATTTAGGGTGAAAATTTTTTTTCCCTCAATGGCCTCGACTTTAGTAGGAAAATTTGACAGTAGAGAGCAAAGGTCACGCATCAGTTCATATTCCTCATCATCTAGAGCAAGGTCCGGTTCCCCAATTTTACACAAAACACTTGCCAGGGGGCCCTTGTATTAAATAATACTTTGCATCATACTATATGTTGCATTCCATCTTGTAGACAAATTCCGTTTTAAGGAGCTGTATTGTTCATATCTTGGTAAGATAGGAGGCAGATGATCTGGAACATGCACAATGGGCAACTGAGCATCAGCATCAAGAACCTAATCTAAATTACAAATTTTTTTAGAGAATTCATTTCTATTTTAAATTTAAACTTTTTCGAGAAGGTTGTTAGGAAGACAAAGAATTTTTTTATACAAGTTTAGTTCTTCCACTTTGTACATGCTTCCAAGTACATATGTAAAAAAAAGCATGTTCATATGTAAAAACCTTGTTCTAAGGCTTTTGTAGAATAGCTGCCTTTTTTGGATATGGTAAAGCACTTATAAATAAGGTATTCGAGGAATATTATGGCTAGTCAAAACTCATTTTAATTAGAAAGTATTACATTGTAGCAAAGAGGACAGAAAGTCAATGATAAGCTAAAGTCCATAGCTGATGAGTAGATACAAAAATATTTTGAGAGGATCCAAAATTTTTGCATATACTATTAAATATTAGATTTTGCATTATATTTGCTTCTCAATAGTCTCAGAAAATAATTCGAAGCTTCAAATTTCCAGCGGCACGCTGCCGCCGACCGTATCAGCGGCGGCGTCGGCGCACAGAAGCCTTTTTGGTGGCGGTGCACTGAAGGTTTTTGGCGGCAAGCCGCCGGTTTTCGGCGCAGCTTCGGGAACTAGTTCTGGAATCTAATACCCTTTTTAAGTGACGAAAACAATCAAAAGGTACCCAATCCACTTTTCTGCCCGAACCTTCTTTTCGTTCCTTCAGCCACAAATGGCTCTGGATATAAATTGAAGATAGGTATTTTTGTCAATTCATTAATGCCAATATTATAATTAATCTAATTAACTTTAATCGTTAAGAATTAGTGATTTAGGACTACTCTTTGGATACCCTTTAAATAACGAAGAGTTAACCGAAAATTAACATCTATATGCACGATGGTGGGAAGTGGGAGGGAGCTCAAAATTTAAGGTCCACTTCGGGCCCTCTAACTATACAGACTAAAAATCCTCATATTTTACCCCTGTTGCCCTATGATGTGTACATCGTGTAACCATTGAAGTCACATTCTGATGCTTTAGTGGCCATTTTGATCGAATCTGGAGTCTCAAGATTTGAATTCAGTGCCGAGTGCACAGGGATGCCCGAAGCCAGAAAAGGTGTCTGGGATTCCTTTACAAAAGTTTTGCCACTGAAAATTGTTCAAATAAGACCTCTCCAAAGAGTCGATGACCATCTATTCTACAAGACAAGACGGGAAAAATACACAGGAATAATATCGCTCTTTACGAAATGCGCATACTAACTGAACGTTCAATATTTTCAAAATACCTTAAATGTCAACTTCGATGGAAATTAACTAAAATTTGAAAACACCTTTCAATCTTTACCTAATCAAATGTTATAAATTTAGAAAGCTTTTATTTCAATTGTAGTCTCATGCCTAGAATTTTTAAATACGGAATCGTTAAATAAGGGCATGGTTTCAGCGGTGACCTTGGCTTAGTGAGAAAACATTGCCATCTGTAGCTGATTCAGGAATGGTAACTTTTATTTCGATTAATTTAAATAGTCAAATATTATTCTTAGAAATTTTTTTTTTGGAAATTTTGAAATAGCCTGAAGCCCTTCAAAATGACAACTATACCATTGGTGTCACCATTGTTAAAAACCCAATACAGGTAAATTGCAACCTCCTACAATAAATAACAAGGAAAATTTTTTTTTTTTTTAATGGATAGCACTGATTTGTCTTCTTTTTTTCGTTGCCGCTAGTGGGGCACTGGAACAGCATAGAGAGCTGATTAAAGGTTCATTTGAAAGCTATTTTCAAATATACATACATTTACGTGCTCGTGCAAGTCAAATTTTACAATCCGACTTAATAAAGCTATCATTAAATGCCATACAGTACCTAAAACAGGCATTTTGGGTCTCAGTTTTGGAGTGAAAAGGCTAGGAAGGACGAAAAAAATACCATCATGAAGTCAATGGTCGAAAAACCTAGACCCGAGGCTTTCAACCCCCCTCTTGCATATTCCCCCTCCCGGACTCGATACGTTGCTTAGGTTGTTACCATTCCGAATCGAAATGAATTGGCAATGGAACAGTATGAATTTTGGCAGAAATAACACTAACACCTGTCTGCCCTGATATGATAATAACTGGAAGAGATCCAGGGATTCTTCAGAAGTTGGAATAGGGACGACGAAGAAAATGGGCTCATTTAAACGAAAAGCGGCTTTGAAACTGAGTCAAACTTAGCTATGTTCTAAATTTATATCCTAAATTTATTTACATTCTTGCCTATATGTTTAAACTTACATTATTTATCGATGAAGCATGTCCAGGGATTCTTCAGATACTGGATTAGGGACAAGGAAAGGAAAATGTCCCCAAGAGTGGAAAAGTGGCTCTTACCTGATAATAACCTTTATACTGCTTTAGATGGGTAAATTTAAACTTGATGAATTCAAAATTTTTAGAATCACCATAAAAATTCAATTCTTTTGATCTGTATATTGATTATCAAATTCTTTTTTTTTAGAGTTCCGGTTACTATTAGCCCGTTTCGCTCCTAACCTACTGATCCTTACCACAAACTTCTTGACAGGATTAAAAAAAAAGTGCAGAAGTGTCAAATCCCCCACTTTGAGTTCTCCACCATCTACCTATATAAAAATCAAATCTGTGTCTATCTCAGTCTCTCCTGTATGTATTACTCTACTGTTCATCCGAACGCCAAGGAACTTTATGAAGTATACTATCATTATTTTACATGTGGAAAAAATTTTCCAGGGGGAAATGTCAGGGTGGGGGACTTTCAACGGGGGGATTTTCTGCAGGGAGAGGTATTCCAAGGTGAGTTTCACGGGGGGGGGGGGGGTGACTGTTTTTCAGACTATTTACTGTCACTTGTCTTCTAATTGCATATAATGTGAACTTCTTCTTGATATCATTGCTTCAGATTAGGTTTGATGCAACAACCCTGGGAAAAATGCTAAAAAGGTATCTAACAAAAAGATTTTTTAGATAAATTCACACTTGTTCGTTTAAAGGGAGAACTGTATATATATTCGTTTTTCTTTTGTTTTAAGTCATAAGATGTCAAATAAGCAATAACAATGAAGTTAAAAATGCTTGCCGTGAATTCAATTCCTCCTTCCTTTTAATGCATGAAAGAATCATCCATTTTATACGATTTGTTTCTTTTTTAAACTTGTTATGATTCTCACTGTTGCTTCTCTTCTAACCACAGATTTCATTTATGATTCGATGTGTTGCTTGTGTTACTGGTTGTCAAATTTCTTCAAGCAGGAGGTCCGCTTGAGCTTCATTTTCTTGCATCATTACCCCAGACTCTTTTCCATGCCTTTTACTTTAGCTGTTCAAATTTATTAAAATCATGTGTTCCAATTAGTCCCTGAAGCTGCACCGAAAACTGGCAGTGCTCTGCCAAAAATCTTTCAGCGCACCGCCACCGAAAAGGCTTCAGCGCGCCGCCGCCACCGCTGATACGGTCAGCGGCGGCGCGCCACCGGAAATTTGAAGCGTTGAATTATTTTCTGAGACTATTGAGAAGCAATATTGAGAAGCAAATAACACAGCTGAAACCATTGTTGAGTCAATCAAGACCAACCAGCCACAGATTTCTGCTGCCATAAAGAGCCCTAACTATATTGGTGTAGTGAAACGAGTCCCCTCTGACGTATCAGCGGATGAGCTAACTCCACTGATCCCCAGAGCTACGAAGTATAAACAGCTTGGCAGTTCCCGTACGTTCAAAGTATTTTTCAGCTGTCGATCAGATTTGGATAAATTTACACTGCTATTACGAAACACTGCCCACTGAAGAATTCCGTTTCATACCCCGTCGTTGCTACTCGTGCCACAACCAAGGTCACCTAGCTGCCGAGTGCATCAATAGCCATCTCTGCTCCTGATGTGGCACGTCTGACCACGTCTCCAAAAAAACGATGCAGAAAAGTGTACTCGTGCTATGTTTTGTGTTTCCTGCAAGAAAGCGGGTCATACCTGCTATAGCGTGAAGTATCCGAAAAACCAGAAAAAGGCAACTCATTACTATGATGAATAATGAAATCTCGAACATTTCACTAATCTCTTGGAATATAAACGGAAGCTTTTCTAAGCGGCCTCATGTGGTTGAGCAGTTTGTGAATAAACACAATATAATATACCTGCAAGAATATTTCATCCGAGAAGCCGGCCTAAGACTACTAAGTCTCTGGTTATCCTAATCTGCGTTCTTCGTTCATGCAAAACGTTCATCTTTGCGGGGCCGTCCGTCCGGCGGTATTTTTTGTAAGAAAATTATGGAATATACAATTCTCTGGTTCAAATGTGAAACTTAAGTCCATTTTTCGTTAAGTGTCAGAGTGAATAAATTCGTAATAAGCATCCTTTGTCAGATACATCAAATAAAATTGAAAAAATTTAAATTTCAGAATGAATAAATGCTTTAACAACATCCTTTATCGGATATGTCGGATAAAATTGACAAAATCTAAGTATCAGAGTGACTAAATTTTTGTTATCAAAATTCTTGGCCAGATACATCGAGTGAAATTGACAAAATATAAGTGTCAGAGTGAACAAATTTTTTTTTTCAACATCCTTTGTCAGATACATCAAATAAAATAGACAAAATCTAAACTTCAGAAGGAATAAACGCATTAACAACATCTTTTATCGCATATGTAGGATAAAATTGACAAAATCTTAATATCAGAGTGAATATTTTTTAACAACATCCTTTGCCAGATACATCGAATAAAATTGATTAAATATACGTGTCAGAGTGAATAAATTTTTCTATTAACATCCTTTGTCAGATACATCAAATAAAATTGACAAAATCTAAATTTCAGAACGAATAAGTGTGTACATGTTTGTCAGAGTGAATAATTTTTTTATCAACATCCTTTGTCAGATACGTCAAATAAAATTGACAAAATCTAAATTTCAGAATGAATAAATGCTTTAACAACATCCTTTATCGGATATTTTGGATAAAATTGAAAAAATCTAAGTATCAGAGTGACTAAATTGTATATCAGCATCCTTTTCTCGGTTACACAGGATAGAATATCGGATAAAATTGACAAAATCTAAGTATCAGATTTATTAAATTCTATATCAACATTCATTTCTCAGGTACATGGGATAACATTGACAAAATCTAAGTAACAGAATGAATAAGTTCTTTATCAACATCCTTTGTCAGATAGATCAAATCAAATTGATAAAATCTAAATTTTAGAATGAATAAATGCTTTAATAACATCCTTTATCGGATATGTCAGATAAAATTGACAAAATCTAAGTATCAGAGTGACTAAATTTTATATCATCATCCTTTTCTCGGATACATAGGATAAAATATCGGATAAAATTGACAAAATCTAAGTATCAGATTGATTTTTTATCATCATCTTTTATCAGTTACAACGATTATAATTAAAAAAATCTAAATATCAGAGTCAATAAATGCTTTTTCAGCATCCCTTTGTTGGATTTGTTGAATAAAATATGCAAAGTCGACATTGCTCTATTTCATTTTTTAAATCGCAAGTAAGTAATAAACTCTTTATTGCTTTCACTTATTGGATACACAATACGGAAATTTCATTCAAGAAATTATGAAGAAATTTTAAAAAGGTAGCAAACTCTTTTTTGAAGTCACCTCTTGTATACACAATGCAGAAATATCATTCAAGAAATTACGAAAAAATTGTAAGTAAGTTACAATGTGTCTGTTGGTATGTGCAAGGCAGAGCAATTTCCTCACACATTCCACTATTTAATGCCCCCCTCCGCCCCGCCACAGCAACCGCATAGCTTTATTTAAATTTTTTTAGGTTAATTTAAACGAGATTACGTGCGCGCAAACATTCATTATCGATTGAAGTCGCTTTCTAGACAGACAATACAGCAATTTCACAAAATCTAAGTATAAGAGTGATTAAACTCTATATCAACATTCATTTCTCGGATACACAGGAAAAAATTGACAAAATATAAGGGTTAGAGTGAATAAATCTTATTTATCAGCATCTTTTGTCAGATATATCGGATAAAATTGACAGAATCTACTTGTCTGAGTGAATAATTTTTTTTATCAACATCCTTTGTCAGATATATCAAATAAAATTGACAAAATCTAAATTTCAGAATGAATAAATGCTTTAATAACATCCTTTATTGGATATGTCGGATAAAATTGACAAAATCTAAGTATTAGAGTGACTAAATTCTATATCAACATCCTTTTCTCGGATACATGGGATAAAATATCGGATAAAATTGACAAAATCTAAGTATCAGATTGATTTTTTATCAACATCTTCTCTAAGTATAAAAGTGATTAAATTCTATATCAACATCCATTTCTCGGATACATAGGAAAAAGTTGAAAAAATCGAAGTGTTAGAGTGAATAAATTTTATTTATCAACATCTTTTGTCAGATACATCGGATAAAATTGACAGAACCTAAGTGTCAGAGTGAAAAATTTTTTTATCAACATCCTTTGTCAGATATATCAAATAAAATTGACAAAATCTAAATTTTAGAATGAATAAATGCTTTAATTACATCCTTTATCGGATATGTCGGATAAAAGATGTTGATAAATAAAATTTATTCACTCTAAAACTTAGATTTTGTTAACTTTTTCCTATGTATCCGAGAAATACATGTTGATATAGAATTTAATCACTCTTATACTTAGATAAGATGTTGATAAAAAATCAATCTGATACTTAGATTTTGTCAATTTTATCCGATATTTTATCCCATGTATCCGAGAAAAGGATTTTGATATATAGTTTAGTCACTCTGATACTTAGATTTTGTCAATTTTGTCTGAAATATCCGATAAAGAATGTTATTAAAGCACTTATTCATTCTGAAATTTAGATTTTTTCAATGTGGTTTGATGTATCTGACGAAGGATGTTGATAGAAAAAACTATTCACTCTTACACATAGATTCTGTCAATTTTATCCGATGTATCTGACAAAAGGTGTTGATAAATAAAATTTATTCACTCTAACACTTAGATTTTGTTAAGTTTTTCCTATGTATCCGAGAAATGAATGTTGATATAGAGTTTAATCACTCTTATACTTAGATTTTGTGAAATTGCTGTATTGTCTGTCTATGAAGCGACTTCAATCGATAATGAATGTTTGCGCGCACGTAATCTCGTCTAAATTAACCTTAAAAAATGAAATAAAGCTATGCGGTCGCTGCGGTGGGGCGGAGGAGGCATTAAATAGTGGAATTTGTGAGGAAATTGCTCTGCCTTGCACATACCCACAGACACATTGTAACTTACTTACAATTTTTTCGTAATTTCTTGAATGAAATTTCTGCATCGTGTATACAAGAGGTGACTTCAAAAAAGAGTTTGCTACCTTTTTAAAATTTCTTCATAATTTCTTGAATGAAATTTCCGTATTGTATATCCAATAGGTGAAAACAATAAAGAGTTTATTACTTACTTGCGATTTAAAAAATGAAATATAGCTATGTCGACTTTGCATATTTTATTCAACATATCCGACAAAGGATGCTGAAAAAGCATTTATTCACTCTGATATTTAGATTTTATTAATTATAATTGTTGTAACTGATAAAAGATGTTGTTAAAAAATCAATATGATGCTTAGATTTTGTCAATTTTATCTGATATTTTATCCTATGTGTCCGAGAAAAGGATGCTGATATAGAATTTAGTCACTCTAATACTTAGATTTTGTCAATTTTATCCGACATTTCCGATAAAGGATGTTATTAAAGCATTTATTCATTCTAAAATTTAGATTTTGTCAATTTGATTTGATCTATCTGACAAAGGATGTTGATAAAGAATTTATTCATTCTGTTACTTAGATTTTGTCAATGTTATCCCATGTACCTGAGAAATGGATGTTGATATAGAATTTAATAAATCTGATACTTAGATTTTGTCAATTTTATCCGATATTCTATCCTGTGTATCCGAGAAAAGGATGCTGATATAGAATTTAGTCACTCTGATACTTAAATTTTGTCAGTTTTATCCAAAATATCCGATAAAGGATGCTGTTAAAGCATTTATTCATTCTGAAATTTAGATTTTGTCAATTTTATTTGACATATCTGACAAAGGATGTTAATAAAAAAATTATTCACTCTGACACTTAGATTCTGTCAATTTTATTCCATGTATCTGACAACAGATGTTGATAAATAATATTTATTCACTCTAACACTTTAATTTTGTCAACGTTCTCCTATGTATCTGAGAAATGGATTTTGATATAGAATTTAATTACTCTTATACTTAGATTTTGTGAAATTGCTGAATTGTCTTTCTAGGATGCGACTTCAATCGATAATGAATGTTAATAAGGAATTTGTTCAATTTTTTTTTTAATTTCCTGAATAAAATTTCTGTATTGTGTATCCAAGAGGTGAATCCAATAAAGAGTTTGTCACCTACTTACTTACTTACTTACCTACTTACTTACAATTTTTTCATAATGACATAATGACATTTCCAACAATGGATGTTGATAAGGAATTTATTCATTCTGATACCTAGATTTTGTTAATGCTATACTATGTGTCTGAAAATAGATGTATACAAATTCCTTTTCTTACATCTCCGATGTTTTAATAGACATTCTAAACGTTTGATATGCTAGTTTACTCTAAAAATAATAAACACATAACAATGTAATATTTTTAATGAAATAATGCTATGTAGAATATTAATACTAAAATATATTATGATACATTATTAATATCAATGATTAACTTTGGAGACTTTGAATCTGTTCAATAAAATAGTTCACCATGTTCTCTCTTGATATTGTAGCTATTGTCTTCTCTTAGTTCGTTATCAGTAGAATAATCATTATTCCATTTTCAGTCATACACAATTTTTACTGGTGTGTCATCAACAGGCTCAATATGCTTTTCGTCTTTGTTATTATTTGGTTCAATGATTGTTTGATCAATGGCAGTAACGTTTGCTTTTGTTTTTCATCGATTCATCTTTATATTCCATAGTGATATTTTCTGACATTTCCATTTTTATTTTTCTGGCTATTTCACTGTCTATTATCACATTATGTTTACACAGGTAACAGTTTCGGCATGTAGACAAGATATGGTTTACGATATTAGTAGAAGAATAGGCCTTTTTTTATCGACCTTCCGTTGAATGCTAATACCCGAAAGCTGACAATTGGTTGTATCAGTAGATAATGTGTAAACTGCAACAGTAGCAAGGAGTTGTCCTCTATCATCAAGGATTATTTTTATGTTGGCATTCTCTTTGAGTGCAATCATCTCTGGAGATCTCAAACTCGCATAACCACCAACATAAGAGTTGAATTTTTTCGATATTCCAAAGAAATTTAATTCCTTACTGTCATGACAATGCATGCATTCATTTCCAATAGTGCTACCACTTGTACTTGTTTCATAGTTTAAATACTTCTCCTTGTCGGCATTCAATGCCACAATAACATTGTCATGTGAACACACTTTATTAAAATGCTCCATCTTCACTTTTTTTAACGATACGACTTATGTGTTTATCGTTCCACTGCGTAAAAAATACTGATTTAATACATGCAATAAACTAGGTAGTGTCGATAACCGGCCAAAGAGTACCAATGGGAAAGCCGCATCGTGTCTCTGAGAAATCATAGAGTACAATTGATAGAGCCGTAAGCGTATTTTGTTATTTTAAGATACGTACAAAAAAAATAAAAAAATAAAAAAATAATTTCGAAATTAAAAAAGAAAAAAATAGTATGTTTTTATGAAGAAAAAAAAATTTAATTAGAGACATCAGTCCTCATCATTATGAGTATCCAAAACTGGACTTAAGTTTCACATTTGAACTAGAGAATTGTATTTTCCATAATTTTCTTACATGAAAGTTGAATGAAATTTCGGTTTTGTGTATTCAAGAGGTGAAGAAACTTTTTTATAATTTAATTTCTGATCGCTGGGGACAACAGAGTCTCTCAAACCCCGTAAAGCTATTTTAAAAGGTACACGAATTATTTATTTAACAGAAATCCTCGCTTTTTGAATGATCACCAAGTAATGAAAAAATCACGCAGAATAAAACAACAGAGTCTCTCAAACCCCATAAAGCTATTTTAATAGGTAGAAGAATTATTTATTTAACATAAATCCTTACTTTTTTAATGATGACCAAGTAAAGAAAAAATCACAGAGAATAAAACAGCAGAGTCTCTCAAACCCCGTAAAGCTATTTTAAAAGGTACAAGAATTATTTATTTAACTGAAATCTTCGCTTTTTGAATGATCACCAAGTAAAGAAAAAAAAACACACAGAATAAAAGTTACTGAAAACTATTGCATTAAAAAAAAAAAATTAAATTTATCATACGACCTAAATTATTTCATCAGATAGGCCAGCACTCATAAACGATCCTTTTGAAATTCTGCTAACAACATCGATTCTCAAGGTAAAATTTTGAATCAAAAACTTTTAGCATATCAAGTGTCCTTACTGAAAAACTACTGCATTAAAAAAAAAAATTAAATTTATCATACGACCTAAATTATTTAATCAGATTGGACAGCACTCATAAACGATCCTTTTGAAATTCTGCTAACAACATCGATTCTCAAGGTAAAAGTTTTAATCAAACACTTTTAGCATATCGAGTGTCCTTACTGAAAAACTACTGCATTAAAAAAAATTTAATTTATCATACGACCTAAATTATTTCATCAGATACGCCAGCACTTACAAATGATCCTTTTGAAATTCTGCTAACAACATCGATTCTCAAGGTAAAAGTTTGAATCAAACACTTTTAGGATATCGAGTGTCCTTACTGAAAAACTACTGCATTAAAGAAAAAAAATAATAAATTAAATTTATCATACGACCTAAATTATTTCATCAGATACGCCAGCACTCATAAACGTTTCTTTTGAAATTCTGCTAACAACATCGATTCTCAAGGTAAAAGTTTGAATCATACACCTTTAGCATATCGAGTGTCCTTACTGAAAAACTACTGTATTAAAAAAAAAAAAATTATCATACGACCTAAATTATTTCATCAGATACGCCAACACTCATAAACGATCCTTTTGAAATTCTACTAACAACATCGATTCTCAAGGTAAAAGTTTGAATCAAACACTTTTAGGATATCGAGTGTCCAAGGATGTTGATAATGAATTTATTCATTCTGAAATTTAGATTTTGTCAATTTTATTTGATGTATCTGACAAAGGATGTTGATAAAAAAAAGTTTATTCAAACTGACACTTAGATTCTGTCAATTTTATCCTATGTATCCGAGAAAAGGATGTTGATATAGAATTTAGTCACTCTGATACTTAAATTTTATAAATTTTATCCGACATATCCGATAAAGGATTTTGTTAAAGCATTTATTTGTTCTGAAATTTAGATTTTGTCAATTTTTTTTGATGTATCTGACAAAGGATGTTGATAGAAAAATTTATTCACTCTGACACTTATATTTTATCAATTTTATTCGATGTATCTGGCAAGGGATGTTGTTAAAAAAAAATTATTCACTCTGATACTAAGATTTTGTAAATTTTATCTGTCATATCCGAGAAAGGATGTTGATAATGAATTTATTCATTCTGAAATTTAGATTTTTTCAATTTTATTTGATGTATGTGACAAATGATGTTGAAAAAAAAAATTTATTCACTCTAACTCTTATATTTTATCAATTTTATTCGATGTATCTGGAAAAGGATGTTGATAAAAAAATTTAGTCACTCTGATACTTAGATTTTGTCAATTTTATCCGACATATCCGATAAAGGATGTTGTTAAAGCATTTATTCATTCTTAAATTTAAATTTTGTCAATTTTATTTGATGTATCTGACAAAGGATGTTGATTACGAATTTATTCACTCTGAGACTTAACGAAAAATGGACTTAGGTTTCACATTTGAACCAGAGAATTGTATTTTCCATAATTTTCTTACAAAAAACTAGAGTTTACGGTCAAAAACCCTAATTAGCTCAGATTTTATAGAAATAGTTTTATTTCTCGATCCAAAAATGGACTTAAGTTTCACATTTGAATCATAAAATTGTATTTCCCATAGCTTCCTTACAAAAAACTATTGCTTGCATCCAAAAACCCTTATTGGCTTAGATTTTACGAGTCTATAATTAGATTTCTATCAAATAAGGATCTGATTTTACAATTTTAGCCAACGAATTGCGTTTTTAATAGTTTTCTTACTGCAAACAAGAGTTTAAGGTCAAAAATCCTTTATTAGCTCAGATTTTACGGAAATAAATTTATTTTTCGATCCAAAAATGGACTTAAGTTTCACATTTGAACCAGAGAATTGTATTTTCAATAATTTTCTCACAAGAAACTAGAGTTTACGATCAAAAACCCTTATTAACTCAGATTTTACAGAAATAGTTTATTTTTCGATCCAAAAATGGACTTTAGTTTCACATTTGAAAGCTAGGATCGTAATGAATGATACTTGTTATCAGAAAAAATGTCAATTGGCAAAAAAAGAGAAAAAAAAATGGGGGGGGGGGGGAGAGGGTCAAAAAGTTGGAGGGGAGGGGGCACCCTTCGAGTTTGGGGATAGGGGACCTATGGAGGGTTGATTTCTCTGCTGGTTAGGGTCATTGGTGCTTATGATCCTTGATGGTTCGTACTCACATACACCTTACTACTTGATTTGCAAGGATTTCTATGGTTTGTTCTAAATTTCTTTATTAAAATTATTTTCTTGCCATCTACATCTCTCTTAGTATCAACTTTTTAGTATACTATAACGTTGTACCCTATTTTAAACTGACAACACTGTTCAAACACAACTTGTGTATTATACAGAACACATCGAAGAAGTAAAGCTAGGTCAACTCACAATGTCATTCTATCATCATTAACCATTTTCATAGATTGATTTATAGCAAATTGCCTGAGTTAACAACCCCGAGGGGTTACCTTAACTGATAATTAGTTTAACCCTTTTTTTCCACCTTAATAGAATCAAATTGGCAAATCCTATCTACCGACACATTCATATCAAACTATTGTTGGCTAAAGGCAATTGTCCACAAAAAATCAGAAACCGCTCTTGATAGCAGAGACTTCAAAGAAATGGAACTGTGGATAACACATGGGTGATAGACAGCTTTCCCTACAAAACCATTCCTAAATACGCAATTTGACAATTTCTAGTTTTCGATTTAAAAAAGTAAAGCGTAATACTCACTCTCTTTGAAAAACCAAACCAGACTATACCTACCTAACCAAACTATATCCACAAAACCACACTATACCGATCAAACCAGATTATACCCTACAAACTTGATTATGCCACCTAAACCAGAATAAAACCGCCAATAACTACTACACACCCCAAAACAGACTTTACCCCCCAAACCATACTATACCCACCAGAAACCTGTCTGGTTGGCCTTGGCAAGTCAATGCACCCAAATAGCACAGGAAGGAACGTAAAGTAAGCAAATAGTATGGGAATTCCTATAGGACCGGTAGAAGTATAATGCCATGTGAGAGGATACTCACTCTCTTTGAAAAGGTGTATACGTCTCGTAGAAATGTCTTCCTATAGGACCGGTAGAAATGCCTTCCTATAGAACTGGTAGAAATGTCTTCCTACAGGACCGGTAGAAATGTCTTCCTATAGAACCGGTAGAAATGTCGTCCTATAGGACCGGTAGAAATGTCTTCCTATAGGACCGGTAGAAATGTCTTCCTATAGGACCGGTAGAAATATCTTCCTAGAGAACCGGTAGATGTCTTCCTAGAGGACAGGTAGATGTAGTCCTATAGAACGGGTAGAAATGTCGTCCTATAGAACCGGTAGAAATGTCGACCTATAGGACAGGTAGAAATTTCGTCCTATAGGACCGCTAGAAATGTCGTCATCTAGTACCGGTAGAAATGTCTACCTATAGGACCGGTAGAAATGTCTTCCTACAGGACCGGTAGAAATGTCTTCCTATAGGACCGGTAGAAATGTCTTCCTATAGGACTGATAGAAATGTCTTCCTATAGGACCGGGAGAAATGTCTTCCAACACAATTGGTAGAAATGTCTTCGTATAGGACCGGTAGAAATGTCTAAATATAGGACCGGTAGAAATGTCTTCGTATAGGACCGGTAGAAATGTCTTCATTTAGGACCGGTAGAAATGTCTTCCTATAGGACCGGTAGAAATATCTTCATATAGGACCGGTAGAAATGTCTTCCTATAGGACCGGTAGAAATGTCTTCCTATAGGACCGGTAGAAATATCTTCCTATAGGACCGGTAGAAATGTCTTCCTATAGGACCGGTAGAAATCTCTTCCTATAGGACCGTTAGAAATTTCTTCCTATAGGACCGGTAGAAATGTCTTCCTATAGGACCGGTAGAAATATCTTCCTATAGGACCGGTAGAAATGTCTTCCTATAGGACCGGTAGAAATATCTTCCTATAGGACCGGTAGAAATGTCTTCCTATTGGACCGGTAGAATTCCATATATACAATCTACTCCCCTTTCATATACGGAATAATTTCTGTTCGTTTTAAGTTTTAATGTCGCTCCTTACTTTCAGTTAAAAAAACTTGTTTTTTTTTATCTAATTTCTGACGTTTTTGAATTAATGCAGCTTTGATTTCGGCTCACCGTACATGAATAATTAAAGCGAAATTTGCATATTAATTTTACTTTTTGGCTAAATGGCTTTCTCGAAATTTTGTTCTGACGTAACTTACGAATTAATTTACGTAACGAACTTCTATATTCGTATGTTTTATTACGTATATTAGGGAGTTTGTCCCCTAGTCGATACCTTGCTCTTTACGCTAAAGTTCGAATTTTGTTGGAATCACAAACCCCTGAATCACAAAGGCCGGTTAATTAGAATAGATAGCTCTTTTGAAACTACTAAAAAAAACTTTAGCGAAAAGGGCGAGGCATTGACTAGGGGACGAACCCCTCATATATGTGAAATTTTCTGTTTGTTTTAAGTTTTAATGTTGCTCCTTACTTTCAGCTGAAAAAACTTGTTTTTTTTGTTTAATTTCTGATCGTTTCTTAAATAATGCTGGGAAATCTGGCGCCCCCTTCATAGATATACCCCTTTCCCCAAGGAAACATCCTCCATGGAAGGATCTTCCCCCGTAACCCCCTCCTAAAAAACCCCCCCATCAGAAAAAAATATCTCCTGAAACGTTTTTATATTTCCCATTAACCAATACTATATGTAAACAATGGGCAAAGTTCATAACTTCCAGCCCTTCCCCGGGAACTGTGGGGGATTAAGGCATCCTCAAAGACATATTTATTAGATTTTCGACTATGGTGAACAAAATGGCTATCGCAAAATTTAGATTGGGTTACTTTGGGGAAAAAATGAGCGTGGGAGGGGGCCAAGTTGCCTTCCAATTTTTTTGGTCACTTAAAAAGGGCACTGCAACTTTTAATCTCCGTTCAAATGAGCCCTCTTACGATATTCTAGGACTATTGGATCAATATGATCACCCCTGTAAAAAACAAACAAATTAACACGCATCCGTGATCTTTGTTCTGACAAAAAATACAAAATACCAAATTTTTGCAGATAGGAGCTTGAAACTTTCGCAGTAAGGTTTACTGATACGCTGAATCTGATGGTGTGATTTTCATTAAACTTCTATGACTTTTTGGGGGTGTTTCTCCCTTTTTTTAAAAATAAGGCAAATTTTCTGAGGCGCGTAACTTTTGATGGGTAAAACTAAACTTAATGAAACTTATATATTTGAAATCAGCATAAAAATCTGATTCTATTGATGTATCTATGGGTATCAAAATTCCGGTTTTTAGAGATTCGGGTGCTGTTGAGCCCGATCGCTCCTTACTTACAGTTCGTTACCACGAACTGTTTGAAAAAAATCTTGCAAAAATCACATAAGCCCACAAAGGAGGGCTTGGGGGCCAGTTACCCTCCCAAGTGCCCAACAATGAAGTATTATTGGGCACTAAAATAGAAAAAAAGTGGAGTTACCTATGTCAGAAGATGACTGGCTAGTGGTGCAAGTTTGGGACTCTTTTGCAATCTTCATCAAGGCCTCCATGTACAAAGTCTGAGCGGCTGAAGCTCCTAGAAAACAGAGAAAGCTGTAGACATTTAAGAGTCAAATTTATTACAAGACGATCGCATAATGCTGCACTTCAGAAAAAGTTACCGTTCGATAACCAAGAAATATTGAGAAGTGTTAAGTACATTCATACGAAGATTTTACACACAAAAATTTCACCATACCCTCTTAATAATTTTCACGCTGAGTGAAATTAGAGACCCTGAACAAAATACTTGACACTTCCTTTCAATCCCATTATCTATATTTTCTGGATACTCGATTAACGGGTTAGTTAATTATTAATTTTGTCATACAAAATATTTCGGAAACTATAAATTTCTTTTTTTGTAAATTCTCTTAATTGGGTATTCAACAGTCTCAATGATTTGGTATTCAACCTAATTTTTTAATTAAATTTTGAATTCAAAAATACTATCACTATTTTATATCTGAGGAATACTTTCCAGGAGGGAATTTTTGGGGTGAATTTTTCGAGTTTCTCCCCCCCCCCCTGCAAAAATACGGTATTTCCCATATTTAAATGAATTTAATGTGAGCATCTTTTTGCGGCTTCTTGCATTAGTAATTAAAATAAGTTAATTAGGTGATTTGTATAAATTTAGATTAAAGGAAACTTAATTCAGTATGATCATGCCCTATCTGAATCGGTATACAACGCAGGACCGAGAGGCAAGTACTCGGGATAAAATTCCAACAAATAGAAAACTTATCGACACTCGGTTTTAGTCACGGGTAGACAAGTCCGATTTCTCTTGAGTCGATTTTAAAAATACAAAATGTACTGATTTAAAGCTACTCATCCATTCTATCAGCACCTGAAATGTCCACAAACTTTACTTTGAAAACCAAATGTACTAAATAAGCTCTTTTTCTCAAAGTAACATTGCAAGAAGCATAAATTTTTGTTTGTAGAGTTGGGATTTAGCAGGGAGATGGATTAGTCTTTTCCGCATTTAGGAGAGCCCTAGGTACACTGTAAAAATATAAATAAATTAAATAGAAAAAGTCTCCAAATGAACGTAAAGAGAAACATTAAAACTAACGCAAGGTATTCTGTGTATAAGGGGGACCCCCATCCTCAAACCCACTCTCTTTTTGGTAAAGTTTGCCTTCGTGTCCCAAAACTTTCAAGAACAGTTGCTAAAACTCAAGTGTCAGTGAATCGGGATAATAGTCATTTTTAAAGCATTATAGAATTTTACCGATAAGAGTGAGGGTTATGAAGGGGGCATTCCCCTCATATACAAAATAATTTACGTTATTTTAAGTTTGAACGCCACTCTTTATTTTCAATTAAAAACAGTTTTTTATATTTAACTTGGAATAAGACCGAAAATGATGCATAATAGTTAGGCTACGTGAATATTTACTATCATTTATTACGAGAAGTTTTTTTTAATTTTTACAGATTATGAAAGTGTCTTTCCAAAAATAACTATTAACGATCAAAAATTTAAACAAAACGATTTTTTTCAATCAATCACGAAAATGTCAAAAATGAAAACCACATTTATAATTTCACGGCTGTATGCGAAAGATTTGACCTCTTACAGTTGGTAATTCCGCGAGTTTTTCCGTAGCATCTCAACCTCAATTAGTAACCTCTGAGGTCAAACCAAACGATACCCTGAGGGATGGGCTCAAAAATTCTAACATTTACATTGTGCCGAGATAACACCTGATTGATGACTAAACTAATGACATCGTCAAGTGAGGAAAACAAAGATTTGTGATAATGTAATTGTTTGATTTCTGACGACTTGAAGGGCACAAGTTGAAATTTGGTTTAGCAGACATGAAACTGGCCCGTTTCTTCAGGCGTCCTTGTTGTGCAGCGAAAATACATACACAACAGTGTGTGACTAAGCGTCAAGTTATTTTCTGTTCATCATCTAGAAATATACCAACATTAAAAACCTCGTCAGTTTCAAACAAATAAGGATTAAAAAAATCAATAAGAAATTTGAGCTTTTTGTATACCACTGTAACAACGAAGAAATAGAAAAAAAGGTAATATAATTCTAGCCTCTTCAGATAGACGAAGCAGCTTGATAAAATTCAGATATCTAAAGCCAAACTAACCAGCCATTACAAAATTCCAAAGAAATTTTGGTACTAGTGCATTAGATGGTCACTTCTATATACTAATTATTTGAAAAAAACTACGTTTTCTAAAGAGTTAAAGAGGCTGAGTTACAAGGTCGAACCTTAAAACGTACAGGGATTAGGAGGCACAGTTGGGGGGCTGCCGCCCCCAAACCCCGCTTTCGCAGCCTTTAAATATAAAAAAAAAATTTCTTTAAACTGAAAGTAAGGAGCGACATTAAAACTTAAAACGAACAGAAATTATTCCGTATATGAAAGAGGCTGTGCCCTCCTCAACGCCTCGCTCTTTACGCTAAAGTTTTTATTGTTTAAAAAAAGAGTTGTGAGAAAGTCAAACTTTAGCGTAAAGAGCGAGGCGTTGAGGAGGGCACAGCCTCTTTCATATACGGAATAATTTCTGTTCGGTTTAAGTTTTAATGTCGCTCCTTACTTTTAGTTTAAAGAAATTTTTTTTATATTTAAAGGCTGCGAAAGCGGGGGTTTGGGGGCGGCAGCCTCCAACTGTGCCTCTAATCCCTGTACGTTTTAAGGTTCGACCTTGTAACTCAGCCTCTTTAACTCTTTAGAAAACGTAGTTTTTTTCAAATAATTTCTGCACGTTTTTGTACAGTTTATTACTTATTATTGCTTGACTAACTGTTAGCTGATCGTGTCAGGAGTTAAAGTTGGGGGGCTGCCGCCTCCCAAACCCCCCGCTCTTGAACATTCTTGTGTTAAGGCTTTTAATTCCTGAATACTCAAATCACGTCGTACAGGGTGCCTCCTAATCCCTGTACGTTTTAAGGTTCGAACTTGTGACTCAGCCTCTTTAACAGCCCCCCAACTGTGCCTCCTAATCCCTGTACGTTTTAAGGGTCGACCTTGTAACTCAGCCTCTTTAACTCTTTAGAAAACGTAATTTTTTTCAAATAATTTAAAAAAGAAACTGATTTTCTTTTCAAAGTATATAAAAAAGTTGCTCTGATGGTGAATCGAGCCCGAGGTTTCCGCTTGAATGTCTGAAGTCTCAGCCGCTGGACTATACAAGCACAATAGTAATTGTTGTTTAGCAAATAGAAGGTATTTTCGACGCAAGCAAAGTCCCAAAAATATGGATATGTGTTTTTTGGAAAATAGGTACGGATTGATCAAATCGAGAGGAAATGCTGAGGATACGCTTCCTGTTCCCAGAACAGCTTATCATCCAAATTTCAGCCCCAAATGACCAAGTGAAAGGGGGGGTTGTGGTGGGACATATTAAAATGGGCTCTTATATGAAAACGAGGTTGTTCGTAAATGTAAATTCGGGGGATAATTTTTTCGGTCTGAAAATATCAAAAGGCCCTAACAGGTCGAATTCTGCTTCGAATGAGTCCTCATTCAACCGGATCCGTTGCCAACTGTGTCCTGTAGGCGTTGCTAACAAAAAAATAAAGAGATGAAATTTAAGTGGCTATATTTGGTTTTTTGAAAACAGGGAAGGAGTGATCGGATTGAGCTGAAATTTCGAGGATAAGCTCCCGGGCCCTAGGAAAGCTTAACCTCTAAATTTCAGCCCAATCGGACAACGTTAAAGGGGGCTGTGGTGGGAGGGTCCAAACTTCCGGCCCAGTTTACCCCATGAAGATAAAGTCGGAGGAGGATGAAATTTTGCAAGTTTCTTAGTTTGAGCTTGGGCTACAAAATGCAATTACCGCCGTCTCTCTGCGACCTCTAGGACCTGAAATCGCTTAACATTGTGGTGGGTCGCCTCTTTATAGAGGCACAAGTGTGCCTCCTTGATGACAGACGAAACCCGCCAGAGACCGGTTATTTCAAGAGACCGCTATTAAGACATGGGATGCATGAGTAGTTTTCATTGTGTTTAGGATATTTAAACTGTTGTTTTTTGGGGTTTTAGGGGGGGAGGTACCTGGGTTAAATTAGGTTACGTATTTAATATATGCTATACTTTACCACCACCACCCCCCTAATGTGCAAATATATGGCCCAAATTTGTTTCTAAACTATTATGTATTTATCCTATTTCATTTTATTTCATTAGCATTAACCAAACTTGACTTTTTAGAAGTGACCATCTAATGCACCAGTACCAAAATTTTTTAACTTGATTTTAATCTTCTTTTTGAATTTTCACCTTTCGTCTTCTTGATGTGTTTTATTTTTTTTAAGTATGCATTGTTTTTAGTTTTTTTTCTACTCTTCTTCATTTGCGCTGAGGACGCCTTGTTGACTGTAATTACACAATATGAACTTTATTTTTTCTTCTGTGAATTCAACGAACATCAGACCCACATTTTTAGTTTTTTTTTTTCATCTTCTTCATTTACGCTGACGACGCCTTGATGACTGTAATTCAACAATATGAACTTTATTTTTTATTATGTGAATTCAACGAACATCAGACCCACATTTTTAGTTCTTTTTTTACTCTTCTTCATTTACGCTGACGACGCCTTGATGACTGTAATTACACAATATGAACTTCGTTTTTTCTTCTGTGAATTCAACTAACATCAGACCCACATTTTTAGTTTTTTTTTTACTCTTCTTCATTTGCGCTGAGGATGCCTTGTTGACTGTAATTACACAATATGAACTTTGTTTTTTCTTCTGTGAATTCAACGAACATCAGACCCACATTTTTAGTTCTTTTTTTCCTCTTCTTCATTTACGCTGACGACGCCTTGATGACTGTAATTCCACAATATGAACTTTGTTTTTTCTTCTGTGAATTCGACTAACATCAGACCCACATTTTTAGTTTTTTTTTTCCTCTTCTTCATTTACGCTGACGACGCCTTGATGACTGTAATTCCACAATATGAACTTTGTTTTTTCTTCTGTGAATTCAACTAACATCAGACCCACATTTTTAGTTTTTTTTTTCCTCTTCTTCATTTGCGCTGAGGATGCCTTGTTGACTGTAATTACACAATATGAACTTCGTTTTTTCTTCTATGAATTCAACTAACATCAGACCCACATTTTTAGTTTTTTTTTTACTCTTCTTCATTTGCGCTGAGGATGCCTTGTTGACTGTAATTACACAATATGAACTTTGTTTTTTCTTCTGTGAATTCAACGAACATCAGACCCACATTTTTAGTTCTTTTTTTCCTCTTCTTCATTTACGCTGACGACGCCTTGTTGACTGTAATTACACAATATGAACTTTATTTTTTCTTCTGTGAATTCAACGAACATCAGACCCACATTTTTAGTTTTTTTTTTTCCTCTTCTTCATTTACGCTGACGACGCCTTGTTGACTGTAATTACACAATATGAACTTTATTTTTTCTTATGTGAATTCAACTAACATCAGACCCACATTTTTAGTTTTTTTTTTTCTCTTCTTCATTTACGCTGAGGATGCCTTGTTGACTGTAATTACACAATATGAACTTTGTTTTTTCTTCTGTGAATTCAACTAACATCAGGACCCACTTTTTTAGTTCTTTTTTTCCTCTTCTTCATTTACGCTGACGACGCCTTGTTGACTGTAATTCCACAATATGAACTTTGTTTTTTCTTCTGTGAATTCAACGATCATCAGGACCCACTTTTTTAGTTCTTTTTTTCCTCTTCTTCATTTACGCTGACGACGCCTTGTTGACTGTAATTAAACAATATGAAATTTGTTTTTTCTTCTGTGACTTCAACTAACATCAGACCCACATTTTTAGTTTTTTTTTTTCTCTTGTTCATTTGCGCTGAGGACGCCTTGTTGACTGTAATTACACAATATGAACTTTGTTTTTTCTTCTGTGAATTCAACTATTATCAGGACCCACTTTTTTTGTTCTTTTTTTCCTCTTCTTCATTTACGCTGACGACGCCTTGTTGACTGTAATTACACAATATGAACTTTATTTTTTCTTCTGTGAATTCAACTAACATCAGACCCACTTTTTTAGTTCTTTTTTTCCTCTTCTTCATTTACGCTGACGACGCCTTGATGACTGTAATTCCACAATATGAACTTTATTTTTTCTTCTGTGAATTCAACGAACATCAGGACCCACTTTTTTAGTTCTTTTTTTCCTCTTCTTCATTTACGCTGACGACGCCTTGATGACTGTAATTCAACAATATGAACTTTGTTTTTTCTTATGTGAATTCAACTAACATCAGACCCACATTTTTAGGTTTTTTTTTACTCTTCTTCATTTGCGCTGAGGACGCCTTGTTGACTGTAATTACACAATATGAACTTTGTTTTTTCTTCTGTGAATTCAACTAATATCAGGACCCACTTTTTTAGTTTTTTTTTAATTTAGTGAAATTACTTAACTACCCGAATGTATTTTGATGTTCATAATATGCATAAATTATACGGAATATTGAGTACTATAAGCAATGTTTTTGTCAATAATGAAAATACTGGTGAATTTTTGGTCACCTTTGTGGGATTTTGGAAAGTTTTAGTTAGATAATTTTTAACTATTAACTTTTAACCATTTGGGGAAATTCCTTAAATACTTATAACATGACCTTGAGTCGAAATTAAGGCCGTATCCAGCGGGGGGGGGGGTTAGTGGGTTTGACTCTCCCACCCCCACCCCGCGAAATGTTCGCCTGACTCGTAGAAACATAACAAAAATGGACATAAACAAATTTTGTATGATTTTTTGAGTTTTGTTTGTGTGACCCCCCCCCCGAATTTCTTTTCTTAGTAAAACCCCCTCCGAAAAAAATACTTAGGTACGGCCCTGGTCGAAAGTGATACAGCAGGCAATTCTTACAGTTTTTTTGTTTTTAAATTGTTGTTATTGTAAACACAAGCTACTTCTTGATAAATCCTTCGAGTTAGGTGGGATTGCTTCTAGTCGCCACTTCTATTTAGCCCTTATAGTCAACTACATGCTCCAAACCTATGGTGGGTATGACATTCAAGTAGGAAAGAGAAAAATAAGGAACATGGACCTTGTTGATGACATTGGGCAGCTTGAGTCATGCAAGCAAAAACTCAAAGAATACAAGAATTGCATATAGAAGACAGCGGAACAGTTTGGCCTGGGAATAAACGTCGACAAACAAAGAGCAATGTGAATACTGATGGCTTAACCCTGTACGGTTTTAAAATCATTGTACAGGCTGCTCAACTCATATACCTAGGAAGCATCATTCAAAACGCTGAGGACTTCGAAGACAATGTAAGGACCAGGAGTAGTCAACAGGTTATATTTGTTGCACTTTATATTTTTTTAAATAAAGCAGTAGTCAAACTTTTGGATAAAGAGCAGAAATAATTTCGTAGACAGGATAATTTCTGTTTTTTTTAACGTCCCTCTTTAATTCCATCGAAAACAAATTTTGTTTTAAACTTAATCTTGTGTAAGTTCATACGTGGTTTTTCAAAATGTCTACGAGGTTTTGGTATAACCTTTTTTGCTGCATAGACTTTCCTACGGCTGAACGTTTGCACCTTTGAACGGCAGACTAATGACAATAAACGAACAGATAAGAAAAAGAAGGTAACTAAGTTTAGCTTTAGAAAAAGAATATTTTAAATGTAGGAAACAGTAAATTGAATGCATAAATTGTAAAAAAAATAGATCAATAAAGAAAATTTGCCCAACATTTATCATCCATTTTTTATCATGCATAAAAAAATAAAATAATGAAGACACACAAAACAGTAAAAACTTAAAAGAATCTGTAACCCATTCTTGATATATATTAAATAATAAAAAAAATTAACTGAAAGTAAGGAGCGACATTAAAACTTAAGACGAACAGAAATTATTACGTATATGAAGGGGTTTGGCCCCTAGTCAATACCTCGCTCTTTATGCTAATTTTTTTTAGTACTTTCAAAAGAGCTAAACATTCTAATTAAACGGCCTTTGTTATTCAGGAATTTGTGATTCGAACAAAATTTGAACTTAGCATAAAGACCGAGGTATTGACTTGGGGGCGAACCCCCTCATATACGTAATAATTTCTGTTCGTTTTAAGTTTTAATGTTGCTCCTTACTTTCAGTTAAAATAAACTTGTTTTTTTTATTTGTCACATAAAAATTATAGTTATGAAGCTTCTTAAGGTAAAATTAAATGCCAAGATTGGCCGGAAAATAACACAAACAAATTATTGCTTTTATTGGCCATTATTTAACAAAATTCGAACTTTAGCGTAAAGAGCGAGGTATTGACGAGGGGGAAAGTTCGTCATGTAGGTACTATGCAAGGTTCGCCCCCTTTTCAATACCTCGCTCTTTACACGAAAACTCAAATTTTGTTCCAATTCTTTAAGAACGACCCCTGAAAGCAAAGACCGTTTAATTAGAATAAATAGCTCTTTTGAAATTATTAAAATACTTTAGCATAAAGAGCGAGGTATTGAGAAGGGGATGAACCCCCTCATATAAGTAAAATAATTTTTGTTCGGTTTAAGTTTTAATGTTACTACTTACTTTCAGTTGAAAAAACGTGTTTTTTATTTAATTTCTGATTGTTTTTTAAATAATGCTGGGAAACCCAGCATCTTCTTCATGGAAGTTCTCTTCCCCCGTGAAAAATTCTTCCGTGGAAAGATCCTACCACATAACCCAAGCCCCTGACCCCCCCCCCCCTCCTCAGAAGAAATGCTCCCCTGAAATCGTCTGTATGCTTACCACTAACCAATACTATATATAAACAATGCGCAAAGTTCATAACTTATAGCCCTTTCCCCGGGGACTGTGGGTGATCAATTTGTCCTCAAAGACATAGTTATTAGATTTTTCAACTATGCTGAACAAAATGGATATCTCAAAATTTTGATCCGGTTACTTTAGGAAACAAATTAGCGTGAGAGGGGGCCTAGTTGACCTCCGGTTTTTTTGGTTACTTAAAAAGGGCACTAGAACTTTAAATTTCCGTTCGAATGAGCCCTCTCACGAAATTCTAGGACCACTGGGTCGGTAAGATGACCCCTGGAAAAAAAAATAACAAAAAACAAATAAACACGCATCCGTGATCTTTCTTCTGGCAAAAAATACAAAATTCCACATTTTTGCAGGTAGGAGCTTAAAACTTTTGCTGTAGGGTTCTCTGATATGCTGAATTTGATGGTGGCATTTTCATTAGGATTATATGACTTTTAGGGGGTATTTTGCCCTTTTGTCGAAAATAGTGCAAGTTTCTCAGGCTCGTAACTTTTAATGGGTTGGACTGAACTTGATGAAACTTATATATTTAAAATCAGCATAAAAATCCTCCTTGTTTTAATGTATTTATTTGTATCAAAATTCCGTTTTTTAGAGTTTCGATTACTATTGAGCCGAATCGCTCCTTACTTACAGTTCGTTACCAACTGTTTGATTTGACTGAATATCAATCTTTCCGCGGCAAGAAAAGAAATAGGTAACGACAATAGAACTGCAATATTGTATACCTTCTACATAAGAATGCTAAGATTAAATTTTTTCTAACACATATGTGTTTATAGAAAAAAAATTATTTTGCTTTGCGTACGAGGGTAACCTTGACAAATAATTGTTTATTACTTCTTATAAAAAAAAAGAAGATATTTGACCTCACTCTAGAATCAAAACAATTTATTATTGAATACTTGGTATTACTGTGGATTTTAATATTTCTGCTGATTGAAATTTATCGTTCTAAACATGTTTATAGAACTTGTCCTTTAAGCACTCTAAAAATATTGAGAACATGTCCGAGCTGGAACATTATTTACCCTTTTATGTAACTTAGAATATTTTTTTTTTATTCAATCCTATCTATCTTACAGTACCTCCATTTTCACGACAATTTTCCCAAGTTTCTATAACCTTTACAAAACCTGCAAACGAAAGCCATTAAAATTGTCTTTAATTTATCTTGAATCTCAATACTATTTCAAATCTTAAAAAATAGTGTTTTAAATGAGAAAAAATTACGTATCTCGCGGTTTCTTGGTTCAAGTTCTTTAACAATCAATAAAAATAAATCACAAAACTATCAAATTAATGACCCACGGTGAGAATAACTCGTGTGGGTTTATACACTCAACTATAAATAAATAACAGCACTATCTCCGAATACCAGAATAAAAAGATGGCCAAATTAAAAATAAATAAAATGAGGAGCCTCCATTCCAGAATTCAAATTAAATTAATAGCTACTAAGTAAATGATTCTTTAAACTAATTTCAACCAGGGATTTCGGCGCTAGCTAAATCTACGTTTACTGAACTTTTACTGGTTTTACATAATTTTAAAAATATCGAACGCTCGAACGATGTCTGCAAACTTACGGATCTTTAATAGACAGAATATCTTTTTTTTTTTACAAAATATCTTTTTTTTTTACCTAGAACAGCCAAGCCCAATCAAATGTCTGCCTTTCAAATGAATGTGGCATATGGCAAATAGGTCTATAGCCTCTTTTCTTTATTTTTTTTTTTAATAATGTTAAGATTGTTCTACAATTGGAATCAAAATGATTTACAGAGAATTACATTTAAGATTCGTCAGATTCACCTGCACGCTCACCACCGGGACGATTTACGGGTCATAGACGTTCATCTCAGCTCAATCGGCGATTTACGGATCATAGACGTTCCTCTCAGCCCAATAAAGGAAAAAAAAATAATAAAACACATGGTTTTGTGATACTGGTATTGTTGAGAGAACTGACGATACCTTCTATATCGTTCCTTACATTCTCGACAACAAACAAAGCAAGAGTCCAGTGTTATATTGTGATGCTGTGATGCTCTAGTGTTATTGTGATGCTCGCCCTAAGCCTAAGAAATTAATAGTTGATTCAAATACTATTTCAAGATTTAAGCTTAGGATAGAACAGTTAGATTTTAAATTTTTACAAGAAGAATTAGATTTAAATTTGAAGTTTGAGCTTTGGTATGGGAAGATTAAGGATACGTTTTTGGAATGTTGTGAAGTGTCAGGAATACAGAAGAGAAGGGTGTCTCCGAATAAACCTTGGATTACAAAGAGTTTGTTACAGTCAGTTAATAGAAGAGGTTTTTTATATAAGTTGTCAACAAGGAGCAATGATCCTCATGATAAAGTAATATATAGAGTTTATAATAGTAGGTTAAATGCTGCACTCCGACTGGCTAAGGTAGAATATTATAAGGTTAAATCAAAAAAAGTTGAGGGTAACCCGAGTAAGACTTGGAAATTGATTAAGTCGGTGACTTGCCCTGGTAGCGTCTTGATCCGTCCAGATAATATGGGAATGAATAATAATGTTGCAGATGAGATGTGTAATCACTTCGCTATTATTGGGCAGCGTGTGTCATCATCGGTGCCAGTATTTGATCAAGATGGAGATTTTCGTCAGTTCCTACCTGAAGATTGTGATGTGTCTGCGTACCTTAAATCTGTAACTATTAATGGATTATTTGATGTTAAAAATAATATGAAAAATTGGTGCATCAGGAGGCGATTTTATTTCGTTGAAGGTTTTGAAGTCGATATTACCTGTTATATCTAGTCATTTTTTAGGACTGATAAATAATTGTTTAAAAGCTGGAATATTTCCTGATTGTCTAAAGTGCGCGAATGTTATCCCGATATTTAAAGGAGGGGATAAGAATTGTTTTAGTGATTATAGACCGATTTCTTTACTGCCATTTATTTCTAGAGTGTTTGAAAAGTTGATTCATAGTAGGATGGTAAGTTTTTTCGAAAAAAGACAATTTTTTAGTTCTAGTCAGTTTGGGTTTAGGAGTCATCATTCTACAGAGCATGCAGTTTTGTTTTTAACAACTTTTATTAATGATGCTTTAGACAAGGGTCTGAAGATAGCTTCGATATTTTTGGATATTACTAAAGCATTTGACTCTGTTGATCATGATATACTAGTTCAAAAGCTATATAGTAGTGGTATACGTGGTGATTTTTTAAATGTGATAGTTAGTTTTCTTAGTGAAAGGACTCAGTGTGTCGTGATGGATGGAGTTACATCTAAAATTTAATATATTTCGATTGGAGTACCCCAGGGTTCTGTTTTGGGCCCTTTGTTGTTTTTGGTTTATATTAATGACCTTTGTAGAGCTTCAAGTAATGTGTCTTGTTCTTTAGACCTTGATACTTACGGTACTAGTAGGGCACCATACTATTGTAAGATCTACTAGTACTAGATACCTTGGTGTTATAATTGATGAAAGCCTTAGTTTTAAAGACCATATTGCATCTGTTAACAGCAAATTGTCTCGTAATATTGGTATTATGCGTAAACTTAGGTATCTTTTTCCGTGTGAAATTCTGAGAATGTTGTATTTTTCTATGGTTCACCCATATCTCATTTACTGTTGTATGGTTTGGTCGAAAACATTTGTAACTCACCTCCATCCGCTCTGCGTAACACAGAATATGGCAATTAGAGTTCTTTATGGTAATCACATTGACATATCTGTATCGGTGAGGCATCTTTACCGCGAGTATAAAATTCTACCGTTAGCAGGAATATGTGTATTCTATAATGCTCTGTTTATGTTTAAATATTTAGCTTCGGAGTTACCATCATGTTTTTCAGGAATGTTTAGTCTTGCGTCTACTACTCACGATCATTTGACACGATCTTCTCAGTTGGTGCGAAGACCAGCTATGGTCACGTCTAGGTCTAGGTTTTCAATTCGCCATGTTGTTCCGTTAGTTTGGGAGAGTTTGCCAGAGGATTTGAGGAATGTTGGGGGTTTGCAGGATTTTCGTAAGTCGCTAAAGAACCATTGTTTTGATGTGTATATTTTGAATGGATTATTCCACGCCACTTAAGTTTTGTTTTTGAGGAGGGTTTAGTTGCAGCTGAATATGATTATAATTACTATAATTTTGTTGGGTGTTGTTTGGAGGTTCGTTGGTTTTCGGGTCCGGTAAGTTGAGCTCTAATTATTTTTTTTATTTATTTTTTTTTTATTTTTATTTTTTTTTTTGTTTTTTTTTTTTTGATTTATTAGGTGGGTTTTCTCCCGCACAAGCATTGCTTCAGGGAATCGATGATGTATATATTTTGTTTTTTTTAAATAAACCCATTGTTACTTAATGAGAAAAACCGCATACTGTCTTCGCTGACATTTTAGACACATCGTTCACTGTGTGTGAACTGAGTTCTTTGTTTTTGTCCGAAGTCAGCAATTAAACAAACAAAATAAATACTTGTGCGATACACAAAATACACATCCTATTTACAGACTCTCCATACTCAAAGAAAAGTGTTTTATAGCCATTTGTGTCAGTCCTAGGATTTTGCATGGTTGAAGACAAATTTTTACTCAAAGGTATCGATATAAAAAACTGCTATTCAAACAATTGTCAGCTTCCTTGAATAACATAAGAAAATATGATGATATTCCCTCTTAAAAACCCGCCAAATTAAAAAAAAATGAAACTTAAATAAAGGGAATAAACTAATTCTTGACATGATTTGAAGACTGCGGAGAATATATTTACGGTTCATAACAATCAATAGTGAAAAGAAGAAAAATTATTGTCCCTTTTGAGAATATTCTTCCTGCTCTTATTTGCATAAAACCTTTAAGATCCCTATTCAAAAGGAAACATAACTTTGTTATATAAGTCGATGGTTTCTACGACTCTTCATAAAAGCTAGAGAAACCTTTTCTCGTAAGATGGATGAGAAGCTATTTGAAAGACATCTGGAAACGCTATGCAAATAATGAAAAGTTTACCATGAAGTGCTTTCAAATATGCTTTTCCAGCCGAAATCAACTGCCTTGCTCCTGGGTTAAACTTGTCCAATATGTTCTGGAATAAAAGTTCATGTGTAATAAAGAAAAACATAGCGCATTCATTTTTTTATGTTTATGAATAGGCGTCTTGTTTTTGAATCGTCACTAAAATACATGGATATCGACATCAAAACTAGGGGCTTCAGTGCAATATGATAAGAACTTGAAATTATGGGCTCTTTGCAATCTATTTTATACATATTTTCTTTTAGTTAAGAATCACATCTTTTTTACAGGAGCATATTTAAGCTTTGTGTTTGTTAGTTATTAAATAAAAAAAAACAAGTTTTTTGTTTAACTGAAAGTAAGGAGCGACTTTAAAACTTAAAACCAGCAGAAATTACTCCATATATGGAAGGGGCTGTCCCCTCCTCAACGCCTTGCTCTTTACGCTAATGTTTGACTCTTTCTCCCAACTCTGTTTGTTAAAACAATACAAAACTTTAGCGTAAAGAGCAAGGCACTGAGGAGGGGACAGCCCCTTCCATATACGGAATCATTTTTGTTCGTTTTAAGTTTTAATATCGCTTCTTATTTTCAGTGAAAAAACTTATTTCTTTTATTTAATTCCTGAACGTTTTTGAATTAATGCAGCTTTGATTTTGGCTCACCGCACATGAATAATGAAAACGAAATTTGCACATTAATTTTACTTTTTATGCCTAAATGGATTTCTCGAAATTTTGATCCGACGTAACTTACATAATGAACTTCTATATTCGTATATTTTCATTACGTAGGTCAGGGGTTTTCCCCCTAGTCAATACCTCGCTCTTTACGCCAAAGTACGAATTCTTTTTTAATTCTAAAAGAATGACCCCTGAATCACTCCGACCATTTGATTAGAATAAATAGCTTTTTTAAAAGTACTAAAAAAACTTTAGCATACAGAGCGAGAGGTTGACTAGGGGGAGAACCCCTAATATACGTAATAGTTTCTGTTCGTTTATTTTTAATTTTGCTCCTTACTTTCAATTGAAGAAACTTGTTTTTTTTTACTTAATTTCTCATCGTTTTTTCAAATAATTCTGGGAAATCCGGTGGCCCTCGTCATAGAAATGTCCCATTCCCCATGACAATATCCTCCATGGAAAGATCCTCCTTGGTAGCCTCCTCCTCCGACCCCTCCCCACCAGAAGAAATTCCTCCTGAAAACGTCTGCACACTTCCAAGTAACAAATACTATATGTAAACAATGTTCAAAGTTCATAACTTGGAGCCCTTCCTTCGGAGACTGTGGGGGATTAAGTCATCCTCAAAGACATATTTATTAGGTTTTCGATTATGATGAACAAATTCGTTATCTCACAATTTTGATCGGGTAACTTTGGGAAAACAATGAGCGTGGGAGGGGGCCTAGTTGCCCTCCAGTTTTTTTGGTCACCTAAAAAGGGCACTAGAACTTTTAATTTCCGTTCGAATGAGCCCTCTCGCGATATTTTATAACACTGGATCGATACGATCACCCCTGAAAAAAAAAACAAAAAACACGCATCCGTGATCGCAACCTCTACAGTAGGGTTCTCTGATACACTGAATATAATGGTTTGATTTTCATTAAGCTTCTATCACTTTTAGGGTGAGTTTCTTCCTTTTTTCGAAAATAAGGCAACTATTTTCAGGCTCATAACTTTTGATGGGTAAGACTAAACTTGATGAAACTTAAATATTTGAAATTAGCATGAAAATCCCATTCTTTTGATATATCTACTAGTATCAAAATTCCGCCTTTTAGAGTTTTGGTTTCAATTGAGCCGGGTCGTTCCTTACTTACAGTTCGTTACCACGAACTGTTTGAAAAGCTGTTGATTTTAAATCTAAAGACCTATATACTAGCATTGCAAGTTTTTTTTTTTTAACCCGTGTTAATGTGGAAAACAAAGAAGAGGTAGAATCAAGAGATAATGAGTAAAGTAGGCAGTAAAATTGAAGTGGCATGAAGGGTCACATGACAAGAAATAAAGCTAAAGACCCTTTGAAACGAGAGTACTGACTTAACCTCTATATTGGATTTAGAAGGAACGTTCAGAGAAGAAAAGCAACTTTCAATTTATTAAATTTATCTATAGGTCAATTAAAGTACAGAAGTTGAAATATCTAATTGAAATATTCTGTTACTGGAAAGTGCATAATCAAAACAAAAGAAGAAGATATTTTGCTAAGTTTAAGTTACTAGAGCAATGATTTAAAATTTTGTCGCCAAATATTTTTGGTATCCGGTATCTAACCCATCTGTTCCCCTTACAACGATCCAACCTTGTCAGTAACAAACAAAAAGTTTATTACGTCACATGGTTAATGCCATTATTGAAAAGTGTAGTAAAAATATTAATTAAAACTCTTGAACTTAACAAAGACTATTTTCATTCGTGCAAGCGGTCACAAGTAAATATGAAAAACTATAACGGATACTTGAAAGTTTTTGTTACTGTCTCTCAAGGGATGTCCATCAACTTACCATTCTAAGGAGAAAATAGGAAACAGTATAATCTTATTCTTTTATGTAACAACTTTAATTGTGTACCCTCCATTCTTTTGTCTGATGGGAAAACTTTCCTTTACTCTTGGGCAACAAAAACAAAGATGAAAATTTAACTCGGAAACAGAAAGGAAAATGGAATGAGATGGATACGTTATTTTTCATTATTCAGAGATCTTTTAAACAAATAGTCGAAAGTATATAGCTCAGTTTCTGTTTAAACCTTCTATTTTGGATCTTTTTAGATAATGTGCTAACGATTTTCATCGAGACAACTTAAGTCTATAATATTTATACTTGCAAAACCCAAATTGTACAAACAGCTTTTACTACAATATACGTTTTATTTTTAATGCTTAAGTTTTAGCTGGGCTGCCGTAGTGGTAATTGCAGTTGTAGCTAACCGGCAGTTGCATCTTATGCAAATGCCAGGTATGTTAAACTTTTTGTTGTAGATAGCATCCCTCTCTTCAAGGTTGGCATAGCAAACTAACTTTAGTTCACATAATATGCAAAAGTGAGTTCAACACTTAACTTCAATGCTATATTTTAGAAATTAAATAATAGAGCAAATTGATGTAAGTGAGCTTTTTGAGACAGATAAATGAAGTATCATCAAAAAGAAATTTTGAACTGTCCTAAGAAAATCTTTAAACTTTCATAAAAATGATTGGAAGTCATATCCTTCTAACACTATGTAAATTACACTTTCCGAATAAATACTTTTGAATTATGATACTTTTACTTTGTAACTTCGAGTTGAATCTGTTACAAAAAGAGCGCTTCAAGTAACTTGGGAATTATCAAACTCATATAGTAGATTTTGTTCTTTAGGGAAAGCAACAAACTTTAATCCTTCATGGTTTCCTTATATCAATCACGAAGATCGTAAAAGTAACTTCAAAAGCAAATCCCAAAGTTTTCTCTAAGAGTTTCGTCAAACTTGACAAAAGAGATTGGCCAGGAAAACTAGCAGATTAAAAGAATTTCTAGAGCTTACTGTAAGCAGAAACTACACATGGCTATTTTGGCAGGACATTTTTATCTTTGGATGACAAAGACGCTTTAAGGATTTTGTTGCATGTGCCGGAGGTTAAACACTCATCTTTGACAACATGGGTGCCTCTAGAGGTACAGGAGGATCTAGCCCTAAGGTAATGCCAGTGTAGGGCGCGAAGAAATATATAACTTTTTGTGCTATACCGAAGAATTACAGACAAAAATATCACATGAAAAAAAGAAAGAGGCATGAGACTCAATAGAATAGCTCTACAGAAAAAGAAGGAAAATATATAATTGAAAACTAAATAAAAAGAGTATCCATAGTTTTTTTTTTAATTAATCGTATTTTCATTTCTTTTACTGTCTGAATAATACCAAATGAATTGATGGATTTTTAATATGGTACTTAAAAGGAACGGGAGGGGCTGGACCCCCTGCAATCTGGAAATGGAATTGATTTTTCTGACGATTACTATGTCGCTTTTAATAGTTCATTTCCCCGTGTTTAGTACCCTCAATAATTCCCAAGTTCGGCCCATACTATGCCCACAAAAGCCTAGATTACATCTGTTGATGCTTAAGAAAAATGTGCTTTTTATCGGAGAAATCTTGCTTCATTTCGTCAAAATGCACATTTTTATATTCTATATGAGATGTAAGATCTATGTAAGATGTAAGATATGAGATCTATAAGAGATGTAAAGCTAAAATTCTATATATAACACATCAACATATTTTTCTTCTGTTGTACACTCACGGTGTCGTATTTAAGAATCCTTAGTTCCAAAATGATATGTTTTTAATACCGCTCAAAAGTGTAAATTTAACTGGCTAGCCAGGAAATCCATAACAGCTATAAAATATATGCAACATGCAACGTCACCAAAAAGCTGCTAAGGGGTTTGTAAGTATTTATTCACAACAATATAAATTATAATGCAAGCACCCCAAAGCGTCAGGACTAGTTGGAAAAGTGTCGTCTAAACTTTGCCTGTGTAGAGAGCCATCGCATACTTCAAGCGTCAGCTCCCTACTTCAGAGTTCCTGAGTGACTTTTCTTGGTATTTTGAAATGCCTGGTAACAAAAAAGCAATATAAATTGCTGGAGATCCATTCAGAGTCATACTGATTCCACCAAATTACCTAAGACTGTAGGAAATTAAGCTTTTACTGAGCACCCTGAACTAAATTGTACATCACGGAGCAGAGGTCGGCTGAAGGGGCAGCAAGTGTAAACAATCCACACAAACTGCTTGCACTTTCTCATCAATTATGCTTGTGGGTACTAAAAACAATCATTTACGAAGATTAATCATAGGTGAACCTTTGTTGCATAGATTCTAGCGTGGTTGTTTCTGGAAAAGTAAAAGATATTGCTACACACATGATCTAATTCCCAAACCTGCTCAGCAACAGCGAAGGTGAAAGGTACACTCTAACAGATATGCTAGAAATTCAATGGAATAAGCTAGTCGACAGTAAAGACAGTCTTCTAAATTTTAAACTAGCGATGATACTCGAATCTTTTGGAAGCATCTGCGTGACATTAAGTATTGCATATATAGTACTTAATATACATATATAGCCTTTCAAAGATTTGCCTGTAATGTAAGTGTTGTATTATTATAGGAGATTTTAACTGTAATTTAACTGACGCCTCGTTATTGCGTACTTCTATTTTGTCTGGTATTTTTGACGATTGGCTTAGGATATTGCCGAAAGATCTTGATTACACTAAGCACACAATTCAAGTCACGTGTCGAACCTTGACCATGCAGTTTCTTCTATAAATCTCCAAGTGTCACCTGTTCACGTCATTACTGATTTCCAACTGTCAGACCACCTTCCAATATCTCCATCTATTTATTGTCCCTCTGCTCAGTCTACTCCCACCACACAACCAAATCAGCCCCACGCCCAATTTTACAGGGATTGGAAAAATATCCAAGATGATCTTTTTGCTGGAGTTACTAATTCTGTCCTACATAAAATTCATGTTCCTTTCCTGCAGCTCATGGAAAATCCGCCAGTTGATGCAAATGAAATACAGGTGTTGCTAGATATCTATCTTGCAAAAATTTGCCATGCTCTGCGATGCGCAGAAATAGCCAGTATACCTCTTAAACCTATACATCGGGGTGTCACAAAGCACTGGTCCAGTAATTTGAGCCTAGTGTAAGCTTTAAGACAATCCAAATGTTTGTATCGGTTGTAGTTCCACTGTGACCATTCTCCCTTTGGCTTGGTTTCTGGCATTTGTCTTTCTACCAAAAGAAACTATCCAAGAGAACTATCTATACACGTAAACGAAATACTTGAAGAGAGGGCCCAGAAAGCTTCTCTGTCTCAACCTTCCTTCTGGAGAAATGTATCAAGAGATCCTCCTCGGGCCCCCTATCTGCTCAATTTATTCATGGTTCCAAATGGAACTCATACTTCTCTGCTGAATTCTCCACGCCAGATGCCACCCTAAAGGCCGAATATGAAGACAAGTTTGATAAATTTATGTCTAGTTATCTAACCGAAGATTTTGTTGCTTCGGTTGATTCTGTACTGCGAGCAATACAACGCCTAAGGCGTATAAAATCTTCTGGCATCGATAAAATAAGCGCTCTTCAGATTCTGCATGAAAGCGACCTGCTGGTAAACCATATTGCTCTTCTGATGCAGATGATTGTTACCCAAGGAGTTGTACCGTCTTTTTTCTCAATCAGAGATCTCACTCTAATTCCAAAGAAAGGTAAACTCGCTACCCACTGCTAGTCTTTCCACCTTATAACAGTGGCTACTACCTTCTGTAAGCTTTTTGAACTTCTGTTCATTGACCATCTGAACGCGAAATGCTATGTTCCACCTTACCAATTTGGATTCCAGCCACTTCTCGGTTGTGCCCACGCTTTGTCGGTTGTTGCGAATGCATTGATCGATGCTGATGCATCAGGTGAAACTCTCGTGTTGACTGGGCATGATATTCGCAAAGCGTTCGACTCTCTCATTCACGCCGCAATGCTACTCCATGCAGCAAAACGTAGAGTGAGCCCCTCATATATCAGAGCCCTTCGAGACATGTATTATCGTCTTAAAGTTCGCCTAATACTTCACCAATTAGATAAAGTTCGAATCTACGAAACAACCCCTAATATTTTTGTCAATGTCGAAAAAAGTACCCGTCAAGGTGCTGTTTCTTCCCCTTCACTCTTCAATAATGGAGTTCTTGATGCACAGTCAGCTGTTCCCACATCATTCATCTTTGCTGGTCTTGATTTATATATTGTATGTTATGCAGACGACATTCTGAACTTGAGCCACACTATCCAGCGCATTAGCGAGATTTTAGCAACGCTACAATCTGAGTATGCAAAACTAGGTCTTCAGTTCAATGCTGAAAAGTCTGAAGTTGTATTCTTCAACTGGAAGCAAGCGTCACCTATGGATATTCCTCTCGGAAATAGTAGGATTAAGCCAGTAGATCATATCACCCACCTCGGTCTTCCCATTGGTTTGTCAATAATGCACACGCGACAATTATTAATTGCTCATATTGAACGTAGAGTTGTGTTATCATATGCTTCTTTTGTAACTAATAAGTTACGGTTCAACCGCCATCTTCTCTCGAAACTTTTTAACTCTGTTGCTCTACCACATTATCTGTACATATTGCCGTTTTGAAAAATGCTCAGAAATTCTGACAACTCAAAAATTCGTTCAGTTTTCTTCCGGTTCGCAAAATATCTTTTACGTTTTCCTTCTTGGACGCGCAATTCTTATCTGATTAGAAAATTCAGCATTGCTGACCCCATTATAGCTGTGGAAAAGCAAATTCGTGCTTATAATTCCCGTTTAATGAAGTTGAACCATCCCTGGTCGTCAGTACTGGCCCAGTAGTTAAGATGTATTTGTTGTGTTTTTTTGTGTGTTTGTTTGTTGTGTTTGTGTTTGTTTTCGCGGTTAGTGTAATTGTTGTAGTTTTTAAACTGATTGATGATATAGTCTCTTTTCGTATGAGTCCAATTTAAAGTGACGCTGGTTATTCTCAATTTTGGTGTCAATTTTTTTATGATAATATATTGCGTATATTACTAATAATTTAATCGTTTATTAATTATCGGTTCTTTTAAGCATATTGCTTTAAGTAAAGTTGTAAAAGGATCCGTGATTGAATTATTTCATTGTTTCTGTTATTTATGTATATCGGAGTAAATGAATCATTTGTTGACAGTGATCTGAGTTCGAACCCAGCGGGCAAAAGTGTCGTTTAATTGATTTTAGCGTTTCTTGTCATATTTACACTAGTTGATATGATTATCTACTGTGTATCTTTTTTAATTCACTGATGATTATTTGGGCTATTTATTTTTTTAACAATTGCGGCTTGATGCACTGATGTTCATATTATTTATGTTTTTTCAGTATTTAGGAGCCTAAAAAAAAAGAAACTTGTCGCGTACATACAGAGCTGTGTACAATTTACTTTTTCTTTCTCTTTTTGTTTATTTTTTTATAAGAGATGATTTTTATATTTGCTCCCGCTTTCTTAAATAAAAACCACGTGTATAACTCCTAAGTTTATGTGTATTGCTTTTTTTTTGCTTATTGCTCCGTCTTTTCCTTTTTTGTATGACAGGTTTTCCAATAAATAATAATAATAATAATGATAGGCCAGTATATTTGAAAATTTCTACAACAAGCCCGAAAAGGCAATTTTCTTAAAACAATCTAAAAATAAAATGCAATTTTCTTTTTAAACAACCTAAAAACAAAATGCAGGAATCGTTTACAAGCTGAAGCTGTGAGTGCACTGATGTTTGGAAAACAATATCTGGCCAGACGCCCTGCCGATGGTAGAAGCAGAAACACTTGGAAAATAGATTGAGTTCTTGGTTTTTTCCTTTTAGAAGTGAAAGGGAACATCCAGATCTGTTGATGTAAGTTTAATTTCTTGCAGCACCAATAGTGCTGCAATGAAAATGAGGAAAAAGACCGTGATTTTTGTGACTGAGTCATTTTTTATTCTCATTCCCATTTTCTTCGAAAAGTTTCTTATAGGGTTCTTGTAGTGAAGCCTGTCAATCCCAGATATAGGAAAGCGCTACTTTAGAAGTAAATTTTCAGATATTTTAAAATAAATACTTATGTTTTTTTTTTGGAATCTAACTCAGCCTTTTACTTCTTTTTCAAGTTCTATTACTTTCACCAGCTAAAAATCTTTTTTTTTTCAGCGCTAAAGCTTCCGGAATCCACAAATATGGAAGTCCAAATGCCCCTTTTTTCCAAATTGGGCTGTCAAATCCAGTTGCTCAGATTACATATGAAGAAGAAACTCATAATCTGGAAGGCCAGATTCGGGAAATCCGGGAGGTGAAGACTCGCTAATAGTTAAACGAGTCTAATCAAAATGATCTCTGCAATAAACTAGGGATCTAAATAAAAAAGCACTGGGCACCCTTAAAGGCTATTTACTATATAGTTTTGGTTTAAGAGTCAAATAATAGTCCTGCTTGCAACGAAATGCTTTATGTTTTATTCAAATCCAAGTGAATTTTCTTTCTTTTTTTCTGCTATCTGTAGCCTCGGAAGTGTTTGCCTCTGAAAATGACCACAGTGTACTAAGTTCAGTTCATTAAAAGATGAAGACTATACAAAACGATTGTATCTGCATTCAGTATTTACGAATTGTGTTATACAGTGGAACAGCAAATTAATAAACTTTGAGTCCTTGAAGCTCAGCTATTTGTCAAATTTTAATAATGTGACTATTTTTTCAAAAATATCTTTATAGTCTGGTCCTTCTTGCTAGAGAAAAAATTTAGCATTGTAGACGGAGCATGCACTTTTGGGACGATTACTTTATTCGACAACAAATTTAAATACTTCCAGCGAAAAAGGGATAGATTCTTACTCTTAACTTCTAATGATAGAATGCAGGCTAAGGTGAAATGGGTGGCAAATTCAAACTAATGAGAATTACAGGTCTTCACAATTTGGATGACTTGGACATAGTAATCTATTAGCACCAGGCTCTTACAATAAAATTCCTGAGGGCCTTTTCAGTGTTTTAAAGGATTTTAAAACTGACAGGCGAAATGTTCTTAGTTGAATAACTCTTTCGTCAACATTAAAAGTCATATGCGACCTTAAACGTCAACCAATGAGCTTTAGTGGCTGTGGCAAGGTGGAGCTAGAACAGGGACTGATTAAGTGGGTCCTTAAAGTAAAGGCCAATGCAACTTCAAATGACTGCATTGTTATGGGGCCAACGTAGACGTTGGCGAATCTCATGATGGCTGTCTGAATTCAATTGACCTTTTCCTGCCCCTCTGAATGATTTTATTTATCGGTTGAATTACCTATAAATTGATGATTATAATGAATGTTTTTTTTGCTATCCGTTTCCTTTTCCGTTTCTCCGTTTCATTTCCCAGGCAACACCATATCTCAGGATCCTTGCACACTATTCCTCCAATAAAAGTTTATCACTTGATTTTTCTTATGAAGAAATGACCACATGGTCACAGAAAACCAGCACGTGTACATGGAACCAGATACAATCTTTTCGAGACTAGCCCTCACCCCTCCAAACATGTTCAACATTTGGTTTCGATATGCACTTCAGTCATTTGAACTGGAGATGCCCAAGCGGTGGAGTAGGACTTTGGAAAAGGGGAGGGGCAAATCCATCAAGAAATAAAATTACACTTCTGTCTTGGGCAAATGTAATTGTAGACATCTTTTGCATTGGGAGAGAAGGGGATGGAAGTATGTGGACAAATCCAAATTACGAAACATTGCAGATGATTTCTTTAGCAAGCAAAAGGTATACTTCCACGAAACGGTAAAAACTATGGAAAACTGTTAGTACAAGTTACAAAATTCGTCACGTTTGCCTCTTTTAGGAAGCCTATTTTACGAAAGCAGGTAGTTTAAAAACTGCTTCTGTGGCAGAAAGGTCTAAAACTAAGAAAAAGAGAGAAAGAAAGAAATCAGCATTGGGGAATGTCATTTTGCATAGTTGCTGAGGTGGCAATCATTTCATATCTAGGATGCTCATCTTCCAGAGCGTGTCCAGATTATCCAATTTCTTAGAAAATGAAGCAGTAGATGGTTACTTCTGTCCCTTTTTTTTTACCAATATCGGTAAATCAAAGGATCAGAAAATAGTAAAACGGGACAATAAACGATAGTGTGCACTCAAGACCGTATGCAGAGGGAACCAGCTTTGAACCCCCCTCCGAAATTTTTGTTCGACTCGTAGAAAAGTTAAAAAATGCATACGAAATTTTTTGATGTGTTTTGTAAAGCATTTGTTGTATCCCTCCCTCCCCGAGCAAGAATCTTTGATACGACCTTATATGCACTAATTTTCTAGAATAATCGTTGTGAATAGAAGAAAAATATGATGGTAAATTTTTGATTTGGTTTAGAACAGAAAAGACTATATATTCTTATTACCAAGTTTCCGTCTCAGCTTTCTAGAAAACGGATAGTTTGAACGAGCTTACTAGTGATACTAGTGAAGTAAGAAATATTTTTATATTTACGTTTACAAGGAGAAAGAATGTCTTAGACTTTCAAAGATTTCTGATTGTTGATCATTGTTATTTATAACAATTAGAAAGTAAATATCGCCCTTTCAATATTTGATATTTTCTTAATTACACTGCTTCTTAAATTTGGTGCCCAACTGTACATCATTAACACCTATATCATTGATATCTAACTATTTAGTTCAGACAATAAAAAAGAAACAATAAAAAAGAAAAATATATCATAGAAATTCTGCTCTTTGTTTCCGTGTTTTTTATTTTGTTCTTTTATATATATATATATATATATATATATATATATATATATATATATATATATATATATATATATATATATATATATATATATATATATATATATATATATATATATATATATATATAATGCCGAAGTCGGAATCGCAGGGTTAGTTGAGGCCTAGGGAGCCTTTTTTGTTTGAAAAAATGGTTATCAGTTTTACGCAAACTGCTTAAAGTAATCTATTCAAATTTTTGAGTTTCATGCAAAGTTTGTCTTTTCCAGTCTTATCAGAAAATACTTATTCATACTATATGAATATATCCTATATGACTATATATGACATTTATATATATATATATATATATATATATATATATATATATATATATATATATATATATATATATATATATATATATATATATATATATATATATATATATATATATATATATATATATATATATATATATATATATATATATATATATATATATATATATATATATATATATATATATATATATATATATATATATATATATATATATATATATATATATATATATATATATATATATATATATATATATATATAGATACCACCCAAAATTAGCGCCATGTTATCTATGGGCAGGCGCTCGCACACTCACTTACTGGATGCTCAATCAGCATCCAGCTTGGATGGCATGATGCAGGTAAACGGAAAAAATTTGTTTATGACAGCTTTTGTCACAGAGATGAATGGGGTACTGTTGGTTGCCGAAAAAAAAGGCAAAGCTAGCCTTAAAAAAAAAGATGTATATAAAAAAAAGGCGAAGCTAGCCTTAGTTTAAACATAGAACAAAATATTTTGTATACTTGATTTGTCGCGCTCCAAAACATTACCTTTTTTATGTTCTTACCACATCAGTCTGAGTTTGTTACTTATGGATAAATAGACTAAGGCACGGATTAAATTACGTTTAATAAATCCAGGATGTTAATGACGTCAATTTGGAGGGGAGGGGGTGCAATGGAGAATTCTGCCCCCCAACTCAATATTTTGCTCTTTACGCCTAAGTTTTTTACTACTTTAAAAAGCTTCTTATTGTAATAAAACGGCTCCCCTTTGTTTCAGGAGTCGTTCTTAAAGAATTGGGACAAAAAGTCAAACTTTAGCGTAAAGCAAAGTATTGAGGAGGGAGTAGCCCCCTCATATACAAAATAATTTTTTTTCCGTTTTCAGTTTTAATATTGCTCCTTGCATTCAGTTGGAAAAACTTGCTTTTTTAATACAGCTTTTGTCACAGAGATGAATGGGGTACTGTTGGTTGCCGAAAAAAAAGGCAAATCTAGCCTTAAAAACAAAAAAGATATATGTAAAAAAAAGGCGAAGCTAGCCTTAGTTTAAACGGAGAACAAAATATTTCGTATACTTGATTTGTCGCGCGCCAAAACATTACCTTTTTTATGTTCTTACCACTTCAGTCTGAGTTTGTGTTACTTATGGATAAATAGACTAAGACACAAATTAAATTACGTTTAATAACTCCAGGATGTTAAGGACGTCAATTTGGAGGGGGGTGTGCAATGGAGAATTCTGCCCCCCAACTCAATACCTTGTTCTTTACGCCTAAGTTTTTTACTACTTTAAAAAGCTTCTTATTGTAATAAAAGGCTCCCCCTTGTTTCAGGAGTCGTTCTTAAAGAATTGGTACAAAAAGTCACACTTTGGCGTAAAGCAAAGTATTGAGGAGGGGTAGCCCCTCATATACAAAATAATTTTTGTCCGTTTTCAGTTTTAATATTGCTCCTTATATTCAGTTGGAAAAACTTGCTTTTTAAATTCAATTTCTGATCGTTTTCCAAGTAATGCCGGGAAATCCACCTCCCTCCTCCACGGAAAGTACCCCGAAAAATTCCTCCATTTAAAGTTTCTTTGACGTAAATTACCCCCGAAAAATTTCATAAGAATCGAATTCTTTTGATTTATCTATTTCTTTTTTTAGAGTTTCAGTTACTATTTGGTTGAGTCGCGCCTTACTTACAGTTCGTTACCACTAACCGTTTGATATGAAAAAAAATTGTAGTTAACACATTTTGAAGGCACTTCACTATTCTTTACAGCCCCCCCCTCCTAACATGGAACTTTATAGCCCGAATTACATATTTGATATGTTTTTCCGTTTCTTGATTTTGTCAGTGCTAATTCAATTTATGAATACACCCGTTAAAACAAGAGTGAAGCATGGCAAAATACTTCGGAAATATATAAATAGGGCTATATATTTGCAAATTAGGGGGGGGAGTTGGTTGTAAATTTTTCGTTATTCATATTATTGACTTACGAATAAAGTAAACATACCACTCGATGCCTTTTCACATTATTTGCACATTAGGGGGTGGGGGAAAGTTGAAACTTACCTCTCATTTACATCAAAAATAAAATTTACCCCACCCACCTAATGTGCAAACATATACCCTGAATTGGTATATATAGGGCTGGGGTGTAAAATTTAATTCCGAAAAAAACGATTATTATATTTGGAAAGAGCATAAAAAAGGCATCGAGTGTTATGTTTACTTTATTCGTAAGTCAATAATATGAATAACGAAAAATTATCCGAGTTGGTCCCCCATGCCTTCAAAGTGTATTTACTAAACTATTCTGCATATTATGAAATAAGAACGTTTTCTTAACACTTTTCCTTCCCAATAGTCTCCAATTGTAGGCTAACACCTTTTATTTAATTGCGCAAATATCTCCACTTTTTTCGCAATATTTCCGAATTCGACGGAGGCGGCACTGAATACCGATCATGTGGACACCCTTGCATTGATTCTTGAAAGAAGGGAAAATAAATATAGGAAATGAAGGAAAAATTCACCTTATAAACGCCGTCTACGAATTTGAAAACTTCCTCACTTTCCATCTTCCAGTTATTTCAAACTAATATTAGACACTGACTCTTGTCAACTGTTCTGAAAATACTTTCCTTTTATAGGTTAAGTCTTGCGCTAAGAGAGAATCGGAAGCGATCCGTATAACAGGCAAATATCGAATGAGCATTTGATATATTGTCATATTCTTCTGCAAAAGATTGATTTGATTCAAGGCTAGTCATCGAAGCACGAGGGCGGACCAATAATAATTATTAGATGGTATTGACAAATATTAGGCCTCACTTAAATTGTGAAGCTGTAGTCTAATTATGTAGAAGACTTTGATTACTTTATGACTATTATGAATTCAGGCATGAGCATTGTATTTTTCAAGCGATTATAGAAAAATAACAGGGATGAACACGACCTTGTGCTAATTTTTCATCCTGTATAATTAAATTCACAAAAATAATAGGTATAAATTAAAAAGGCTCATATCAGTAGATATCCTTGGCTTTTTGCTGAAACTATCATGATGCCTGGTTAGAAAAAGTAGAGCAAGTTTTCGTTCACCAAAAGTAGCATGAATAGTGCTAATTAATGTTGCCTTTAAGTGATCGCATATCAATAACCATATTCCCTTTTCAAACAGTTCACAAATCCAAAAAATGAAGAGCGTGCGTAGACCACAAGGGACGGCCTCTAGTGTGAAATGGATAAAGTAAAAATTATGTTACGGATTTTTTTTTGTTTTCTATAAACCTCATGGTGTAATTTTGTGTTGCAAAAAATATAATAAACATATTTTGACTCCATGTTTTTCTTTCTCTTTACTCTTATATTCCCCCTCCCCCCTCCCCAAAGGAATTGAAGTTTATAAGCCCAGTCATAATGATCATCGTGTTCCAGTGGATCAACGAACTAATGTGTATTTATGATCTACAGGAGGGTATTTGCTGGTGTCAGAACCTTTACAATTTCTACGGAAGGGTGTAGCTAATTTTCGGTCCGCAATACACGACGGCAGATTTTACTTACAATGTAGAAAGCCAAATACTTCGCCATACCGCTGATATTGAGCACAATTGACGGCATGAGAGTTCTTCAGTCTGTTAGCTCGCAATTCTTCATTCCTACAATCATTTAAAAAGGTTATAGGGAATATTGCCTTTTGCACAATTAATTTCAAAAAACCTTTCCCACAAAGGAAGTTTTCCAAAGAAATAAAATGACCTACATTAAACAAATGGTGAGCAGTAGGGTAAGTCAAATAATTTTTCAAGCGTAAACCTACTATAAACCAGTATTAATACATACATAAAACCCAAAATGAGCAGAAAATAGAATAGTAGCACGGACGTCCCCACATTCTAAAGACGACATTATAATTTGCACTTTACTACAAAGAATCCCTGTTTTGAGCTCATCTCATGAGCTCAAGCATATGTCATAAAAAAAAAGAAAAAATCTTAATAATAACCAAAATTACTGGAAAACCCAAATAAACGTGGATTGACAGTTTAATTAATATATATACCAATATCCATTCCTGAAAAGTCTTAATAATTTTGGATTTATTGAAGTTAAAAAAGAGAAAACAATTAATATATATTTGTTTTCAGTAAAGTGCAAATTAATTTCTCGTCTTTAGAAGGAAGGAGGGGCGTCTGCCTTGCTCCTTGCTTTTAGTTTCACCTCCTTTGGAGTTTGACTTGGGTCATTTATTGTAACTTCTCTTCCTTTTGGGTTTCATTTATTTATCGATGGTGATTTACGACAATTTAACACTTGCAAATTATTAGACTTAATAATGCTAATCTTTGGTTTAATATTTGGCTTAGTGTAGTTGCCAAACTCTTGTTTGTAGTAATTTATATGCGATTTAAGCTTGATTTAGTATACATTTGAAGTTCTACTTGTTTTAGGATTTATCTATTGATCAATTAAAGTGTCTGTTTTCTTCATGTTTGATGTTACTATTTAAGTTAATTTCTGTTCATTTTGGGTTTGATTTCTCTTTTTACTGTAATTTCTGGCCATTCTGAGTTTCAATCCTTATAGGACTTTATTTCTGCTAGCATTCAGCTTTAATATGAATCTTTACTTTTCTTTGAATAGCTTTTTTGCGGAGTTTTTCCTTAAATTAATTAAAAAACTTTACCTTAAAAAAAGTAAAGAACCATATTAAACTTAAGACCAGCAGAAATTAAAGCCTATAATAATTAAACTCAAAACGACCAGAAATTATTATAAAAGAATAAATGAAACCTAAAATTAACAGAAATTGAAAGAAACGATCATATCAGCCATAAAGATAACAGATGCTTATATATATACATATACACACACTATATATATATATATATATATATATATATATATATATATATATATATATATATATATATATATATATATATATATATATATATATATATATATATGAATAAACACCAAATTAAATTTTTTTGTAGACAGGAGCTTGAAACTTCTGCTCCAAGCTTCTCAGATAGGTTGAATCTGATGGGGGGGTATTTATCCAAATCTCCCCCCCCCCTATTGAAGGGTGTGTTCTACGACTTTTCTATAGATTATAGAATCCATACAGATCTTCAGATATTCATACAGAAATTGTATTCCATGAAGTTTCAATGGCTTATTTAATGTGTAATTCAAGTAGTTTTTTTTTATGGACACTGTCAGGAAAGAGGGTTAAGCAATACGAGGATTTTTGTAGCTTTTTTTTCTTTCTTTTTTTTAACAGTTGTGCATTAAAAGAATGGTCGAGAATTTATATAAGTAATGTCAATGCCACAAATACTGATGCTTAGACACATTTTTGTTATTTATCGACTGTAAAGACAAGGCTCTGGCTTCAAGAAGAATGACTGGAGACAACTGAGATTTCATGATGCTACCCTTTCATACAATATACAATAACCCTTTTTTAAGTATTCTTTGACAACAAATTCCATCTTTAGCTTCGTCTTCCTAAGTAATAATCTCAAATAACCGAGATAGATTTTTTCAGAGGTTTTTCCAAGGTCGAGGCAAAATTGAAACAAAGCTAGTTAAATTACGTTAACAAATTTGTCCAAAAAGTAATGAGCGCTGTCAAAACGCCAACAAAACAATTTTTGGGTTTAAGTGAACCCGTCTTCCGGCATCGTTGAAGTTCGCCGCCTGTATATCATGCTTGAAGGCTCTTCCCTGGTACAGTATTTAACACAGTTAATGCAGGTGGTCCTAACCTACGTAGACGATCCTTACCTTATAAGTTCAGCTTCCACCGAGGATTTAGGTGTCCTAGGGCACTATCTGCAGCTACTATGTTTTCATTGAAGCTAACGCTTCTGGTTATCCCCTATTTACCAGACGACTTAATGTCAGTAAAGTTTTCGACTCCCTTCGTCATGCGGCAATTTTTCTTCTTGCTGCTGAAAGTGCCGTAAATGGATGCATCCTTAATGCTTTCCTTGACATGTACTCTTGTCCTCAAACCTATCTGAAGATCCCTCTTCCAAAATTTAAGGAGGCAATAACCCGATACATCTCTCATAGAATTGCTACATGTATCCATAGCCACTGCAAAATTACTCCTCAACCGACATCTTCTTGCATTTTTTTTTTTATTTATTCGGTCTTCTCCATATTCTATGTGTGCCCAGCCCACTCGGGAATATTTTTACTCACGTATAATCGAAAATTTGTTTTTTGGGTTTCTTAAATAATGGTGGCTCCAAGTTTAGAAATAAGTTACTGAAGATTATGAATATAATTTTTTTTAAGAAGTACCTAGCGATTTTAGGAAAACCTTAATTAAAACACTGTATACGGATGGTGATAGCAGTGAGTGTAGTAATTATCGATGCATTAGTCTGGTCTCTTTACGTAGCAAATTACTAATATGATACTTTTTAGACGGAGAAATGTTGTAGACAAAGTTTTAGGAGAAGAACAGTGCGGTTTCAGAAAAGGTAGACGATGTGCCGACCACATTTTCACTCTTAGGTTAATAATTGAACAGTGTCTGAGTTATCAAACACCTTTGGTCCTCAGTTTTATAGATTACGAGCAAACATTCGCTTATGTTGATAGAAGAGCTTTAGCGAAGGTCTTATCCTTGTATGGTATACCAGACAAATAAGTTAAATTGATTAGTGGTATGTGCGAAAATAACACTACTGCGGCTAAGATAGGAAATGAGGTCAGTAGCTGGTTTTGTATCAATTCAGGAGTTAAGCAGGGTTGTGTTCTATCTCCCTTTAGATGGATAATTTTTATGGACTTTGTCTTAAGGAGCACAGAAAAGGCAATGGGAGACCACGGAATCAAATGAGGAGGAAAAACTCTCCTGGACTTAGATCATGCTGATGATTTAAGCATCCTAGATGAACGTGTGAGCAAAAACTTTTAGAGGTTTTGCGAGTTCAGGGTGCAAGAATAGGTTTGAAAATTAATGTTAAGAAGACTAAGTCACTAAGGCTAGGAATAAGTGAAGATGAAAAGGTGAAGTTGGGTAATGAAAAGATTGATCAGGTGGACAACTTCAGTAGTAAGGCATCTATATATTAAAACCCTACCCGCAAACCTACGCCTGAGGCAGCGGGTATGCATGTAAGTTTTCAACGAATTGGGGTTACCAGGGTCATTTGCAAAGAGGTATCATTTCTATAGAAGCTATAGTAATTTGAAAAATCATATGGAATTTGCTTGAAGGTATATACTTTGCGTACGTGCCCGTACCAAACAGGTTGGTTATAATCTGTTCTGGTTCAAGTTTTTTCTGACACAATTAACTGAATTTCTATTTCATGATATACTAGTTTTTTTTAGGTTAGATCCGTGTCGGAAAAACCGGTGTATCTTTTTTAGATGCCAATTATTTTTTGTATATATTCAAGTTTCAAATTAGATTCCTCAACAGTTTTGAATAGTTTATTGAACATAACACAATTGACATTTTTTGTAAGCATTTACATAGAAAATGGATAATTCAAAGCAATTTCTGGTGAGTAAAAATTTTCTCATTATTATAATAAAAAGAGAAATTGTCTTGTCATTAAGTCAAGGAAGAAATTCTTTCCTTACACTAGAACTAAGGCTACTTATATACTTATAAGCCTATTGTTTTTAGGAGCTTAAACCTATAATTAATTCTCTTATAGGTTTAAAATTACGGCGGCTTTTTTTTTTTTAGGGATGTTTTTTAAAAAAATTACAGGCCAGTATGCATTTAAGGTGTTATTTTTATAATTATAATTTAACCTTTTTAGGGATTTTTTTTAAAAAAAAGTGCTTAGCTATATTTAAAAAAAAAAAATGTTTTAAAGTACTTTAAATTCATAAAATAAAATGAATTATTTTCCAAAACCAAAATGCATTTTTTTTTTTCAAGGAAGTGGACACATGCAATACCCCCCTTCTGAAAAGAGGGCAAGATATAGCGAAGGTATATTAATGCAAGCTACAAGACCTTCAGTTATCAAATTCGCTGCTAGAACTACACAAGACCTGGACCAGCCCATGGTCCCGAATCTCTTAATGACAGGGTCCTCTGACCCCCGTGTTAGCTCCATGTCAGCTGGAAGGAACTTGAAAAGGGAGTGGACTGCTTCATATAATGCATCAGCTCAGCCTACTGAAGATTGTGAGCTTAACCCCCTCAAGTTTTGCCAAGGAGTTCAGATATAGAAGCCCAGTAAGAAGTTGTAAGTATATACATAATTTTTTTGTTTCTATCCTTATTTTCAAAAATAAGGTAAATTTTCTCAGGCGCATAGCTTTTAATGAGTAAAAATTAAAATTTGTTTACAAAAACTATTTCATTTTCTTTAATTAACAAAATTATATTGTATATATATATAAAGGATTGCTTATCATGCATTTCTATAAAAAAAAAAGAACAACCATACCTCGTGAATTACAACCAAGATGCATTCTAATGCAATAATTCCAATATTCCTTTTAGACAAAAAACTAACTATTTGAAAAAAAACGAAAGCGAAAACAATTTGCTACTATACACTTGACGCGCACTTTTAGACTGGTATTTTTGCCCTAATGCATTTGCATACATCCGCTACCTTATCAGATCTACCATCGCTTTTTAATCTGATTTGAATTCTAAGTGGGTCGCATGCAAAGCAGACTTTAAATAGCAAGATGTATATCTTCGATAGACAATTTACACAGGAAAAAAGGTTTTTTTGATATTTTCCAAATATGTCTTCACAGCGAAGTCAAGAAACATTATTTGGGTGAACCCGTTTTTGGTCATTTCATTGAAACACTTAGGTGTTTTCGAGAAAGAATTTGAGGCTGTTCTATTTGAACTGTGTTGTGAAGTCCGATACTCCCCCAACTCGAACGGGTATCGATCCTCATACCTCGACGGAAGCTCCCGGGTCCCTAGGGTGCTCCCCGGGAGAGGGGGAGGGGAGGGAGGGTTCTAAAAAAAGACCATCCAACATTTTAATTGCACTTTAATTGTTGATATGGATGGAGAAAAAAGTTCTTCTCTCTTACAAACATTTATTTAGCCCAGGTCAACTTCAAACAAATCCTTTGGCAAAAGACACAGGAAAATACGGATTATTGAGAAGGTAGCACCATCAACCACCGACATATGGGGCTTATACTTTTAAAAAATACAAAGTTCAATATTCGAACCTAGCTCCAGCAGGAGCTTAGGATAGTAGTGGTGACAATTGAGATATAAGGAGCAATAGCCCCCTATTTTTGAAAAAATACCTTTCTGTGGCATTTATACTTTTAAAAAATTCAATATTCGAAGCTAGCTCCAGCAGGAGCTTAGGATAGTAGTGGTGACAATTGAGATATAAGGAGCAATTGCCCCCTATTTTTGAAAAAATACCTTTTTGTGACATTTATACTTTAAAAAAAAATACAAAGTTCAATATTCGAAGCTAGCTTCAGCAGGAGCTTAGGATAGTAGTGCTGACAATTGAGATATAAGGAGCAATAGCCCCCTATTTTAGAAAAAATAAATTATTGTGGCATTTATACCTTTAAAAAATATAAATTTCAATATGCGAAGCTATCTTCAGCAGGAGCTTAGGATAGTAGTGGTGACAATTGAGATATAAGGAGCAATTGCCCCCTATTGTTGAAAAAAAAAAACATTTTTGTGGCATTTATAATTTTAAAAAATACAAAGTTATATATTCGAAGCTATCTTCAGCAGGAGCTTAGGATAGTAGTGGTGACAATTGAGATATAAGGAGCAATTTCCCCCTATTTTTGAAAAAATACCTTTTTGTGGAATTTATACTTTTAAAAAATTCAATATTCGAGGTTAGCTCCAGCAGGAGCTTAGGATAGTAGTGGTGACAATTGAGATATAAGGAGCAATTGCCCCCTATTTTTGAAAAATACCTTTTTGTGGCATTTATACTTTTAAAAAATACAAAGTTAAATATTCGAATCTATCTTCAGCAGAAGCTTAGGATAGTAGTGGTGACAATTGAGATATAAGGAGCAATTGCCCCCTATTTTTGAAAAAATAACTTTTTGCGGCATTTATACTTTTAAAAAATATTAAGTTAAATATTCGAACCTAGCTACAGCAGGAGCTTAGGATAGTAGTGGTGACAATTGAGATATAAGGAGCAATTGTCCCCTATTTTAGAAAAAATACCTTTTTGTGGCATTTATAATTTAAAAAAATTAAATATTCGAAGCTAGATCCAGCAGGAGCTTAGGATAGTAGTGGTGACAATTGAGATATAAGGAGCAATTGCCCCCTATTTTTGAAAAATACCTTTTTGTGGCATTTATAATTTTAAAAAATACAAAGTTCAATATTAGAAGCTATCTTCAGCAGGATCTTAAAAAAAAAAAAATATATATTTTTTAACATGTTCAGTTGACATTATGAAAGACATATATCATGGGACCATCGTTTGTGGATGTTTAAGAGTGAACTCTAAGTACTATTTTTATGTAAACATTTGTTGTTGTTTTTTTTTCTTTCTAAAAAAAAAAATCTTTTTTAAAAATTCGAAATTTTTATTATTGATTTATTATTGTATTTTTGTAAATAAATTTAAATTTAAAAATATGCTTAAAGTTCTAACAATTGCGCTCTGTGATTGGTCAGAGACACGATGTGACTTCCCCACCGGTATTCTATGACCGGTTATTGACACTACCTAATCTATTGCATGTATTAAATCATTATTTTTTACGCAGTGGAATGATAAACACATAAGTCATATCTTAAAAAAAAAAAAAAAGTGAAGATGGAGCATTTTAATAAAGTGTGTTTACATAACAAGGTTATTGTAGCATTGAATGCTGACAAAGAGAAGTGTTTAAACTTTGAAACAAGTACAAGTGGTAGCACTATTGGAAATGTATGCATGCATTGTCATGACAGTAAGGAATTAAATTTCTTTAGAATATCGAAAAAATTCAACTCTTATGTTGGTGGTTATGCGAGATTGAGATCTCCAGAGATGATTGCACTCAAAGGGAATGCCAACATAAAAATAATCGTTGATGATAGAGGACAACTCCTTGTCACTGTTGCAGATAACACATTACCTACTGATACATCGAATCGTCACCTTTCGGGTATTAGCATTCAACGGAAGATCAATAAAAGAAAGGCCTACTCTTCTACTAATATCGTAAACCATATCTTGTCTACGTGTCGAAACTGTTACCTGTGTAAAAATAATGTGTTAATAGACAGTGAAATTGCCAGAAAAATAAAAAGGTCATTGTCAGAAAATATCACGATGGAATATAAAGATGAATCGGTGAAAAACAAAGCACCAGCAAACGTTACTGCCATTGATCAAACAGTCATTGATCCAAATAATACCAAAGATGAAACGCATATTGAGCCTGTTGATGAGACACCAGTAAAAATTATGTATGACTCAAAATGGAATAATGATTATTCTACTGATTACGAACTAAGAGAAAACAATAGCTATAATATCAAGAGAGAACATGGTGAACTATTTTATTGAACAGATTCAAAATGTCCAAAGTTAATCATTGATATTAATAGTGTATCATAATATATTTTTTGTATTAATATTCTACATAGCATTATTTCATTAAAAATATATTATGCATTACATTGTTATGTGTTCATTATTTTTAGAGTAAGCTAGCATATCAAACGTTTAGAATGTCTAATAAAACGTCGGAGATGTAAGTAAAGGAATTTGCATACATCTATTGTCAGACACATGGGAACAAATTCTTTCTTGAATTCGCCTCCAGGATAAATAAAAAAAGACATTTCATTCAAGAAATTATGACGAAACTCTAAGTAAGCAACAAACTCTTTCTTGAAGTTACATCATGGATACACAATGCAAAAATTTCATTTAAGAAATTATCAAAAATTGTAAGTAAGTAGCAAATTCTTTCAAAAATATGTTAAAACGTTTAAGCGATAAATATCTTTAAGCTTAACTTATCTTTATTCTTTAGAATAGTTTCATGCATTTCCTTAAATTATGAATAAATTGAAAGTAAGTAGGAATAGCTTTCTTGAATTCGCTTCCTGGAAAAAGTACATATATTTAATTTTAGAAATCATAATAAAATCGCAAGTAAGTAATAAAGTATTGATTGTTTTCTCCTATTGGATGCGCAAGAATGAAATTTCATTCTTGAAATTATGAAGGAATTGTAAATAGGTAACACAAACATGTTACCTCATGGATACACAATGCAGAAATTTCACTTAAGAAATTATCAAAAATTTTAAGTAAGTAGCAAATTCTTTCTTGAATTCGCCTCCTGGGTAAATAAAAAGAAAGTTCATTAAAGAAATTATGAAGAAATTGTAAGTAAGTAGCAAATTCTTTCTTGAATTCACCTGATGGATAAGCAAAAAGACATTTCGTTTCAGAAATTATGACAAAATTTCAAGTAAGTAACAAACTCTTTATTGTTTTCATGACTTAGATACACGGTGTAGAAATTTAATTCAAGAAATTATGAAAAAACTCTCAGTAAGCAACAATTTCTTTCTTGAAGTCAACTCTTGGATACACAATACGGAAGTTTCATTTAAGAAATTATGAAAAAAAAACAATTTATTTCTTGAAGTCAACTCTTGGATACACAATACGGAAATTTCATTCAAGAAATTATGAAAATATTTGTAAGTAAGTAAAAAACTCTTTTTGTTTTCACCTCTTGGATATACAGTACAGATACTTCATTCAAGAAATTATGAAAAAAACGCAAGTAAGTAACTTTTTTTCTCTTTATCAAAAACAATTTTCAGTTAGCTACACGATGTAGAAATTTAATTCAAGAAATTAGGAAAAAATTCTCAGTAAGTAACAATTTCTTTCTTGAAGTCAACTCATGGATAAACAATACGTAAATTTCATTCAATAATTTACTGACTTAGATACAAGATTTATAAATATTATTAAATAAATTATTAAAAATTTATAATTAATTAACAATTTATTTATTTAATTCTTCTCTTGGATAAACAATGCGTAAATTTCATTCAAGAAATTATGAAAATATTTGTAAGTAAGTAACAAACTCTTTATTGATTTCACCTCTTGGATATACGACGTAGAAATTAAATTCAAGAAATTTTGAAAAAAAAATCGCAAGTAAGTAGCTTTTTTTTTCTCTTTATCACAAACAATTTTCACTTAGCTACGCGATGTAGAAATTTAATTCAAGAAATTATGAACAAATTCTCAGTAAGTAACAATTTCTTTCTTGAAGTCAACTCTTGGATACACACAATAAGGAAATTTCATTCAAGAAATTATAAAAAATATTTGTAAGTAAGTAACAAGCTCTTTATTGATTTCACCTCTTGAATATACAGTACAGATACTTCATTCAAGAAACGTGATTAAACACGTTTTGACACTACATGCTATTTGTATGCCTTTCCTTGGCACCTTTCCAAGCGAGCGGGGATTCCCCACTGGTTCCTACACATTGCAAATAAGTGAACAGTACGAAAACTCCACGTTTTCAACCAGACTGGTTTTTTAGGGACCAATCGGGAGAGATATGTCAAGTCGACATTGCTTTATTTCATTTTTTTTTAAGGGACATTTAGACGCGGTTACGGGCGCGCACGTAACCTCAACTAAATGAACATTAAAAAAATGAAATAAAGCTATGTCGACTTTACATATCTCTCCCGATTGGTCCCTAAAAAACCAGTCTGGTTGAAAACGTGGAGTTTTCGTACTGTTCCCTTTTTTGCAACATGTAGGAACCAGTGGGGAATCCCCGCTCGTTTGGAAAGGTGCCAAGAAAAGGCATACAAATAGCATGTAGTTTCAAAACGTGTTTAATCACGTTTCTTGAATGAAGTATCTGCACTGTATATTCAAGAGGTGAAATCAATAAAGAGCTTGTTACTTAATTACAAATATTTTTTATAATTTCTTGAAGGAAATATCCGTATTGTGTGTATCCAAGAGTTGACTTCAAGAAATAATTTGTTAATTACTGAGAATTTTTTAATAATTTATTTAATTAAATTTATACATCGATTATCTAAGTTAAAATTTTTTTTTATAAATAGAAAAAAAAAAGCTACTTACTTGAGATTTTTTTTTCAAAATTTATTTAATTTAATTTCTACGTCGTATATCCAATAAGTGAAATCAATAAAGAGTTTGTTACTTACTTACAAATATTTTCATAATTTCTTGAATGAAATTTCCGTATTGTGTATCCAAGAGATGAGTTCAAGAAAGAAATTGCTACTTACTGAGAATTTTTTCATAATTTCTTGAATCAAATTTCTACATCGTGTATCTAAGTCATGAAATTCTTGAATGAAATTTCCATATTGTGTCTCAGTGAGTTGACTTAAAGAAAGAACTTGTTACTTAATGAGAATTTTTCCTAATTTCTTGAATTAAATTTCTACATCGTGTAGCTAAGTGAAAATTGTTTGTGATAAAGAGAAAAAAAAAGTTACTTACTTGCGATTTTTTCACAATTTCTTGAATGAAGTATCTGTACTGTATATCCAAGAGGTGAAAACAAAAAGAGTTTGTTGCTTACTTACAAATATTTTCATAATTTCTTGAATAAAATTTCCTTATTGTGTATCCAAGAGTTGACTTCAAGAAAGAAATTGTTTGTTTTTTTATAATTTCTTAAATGAAATTTCCGTATTGTGTATCCAAGAGTTGACTTCAAGAAAGAAATTGTTACTTACTGAGATTTTTTTCATAATTTCTTGAATTAAATTTCTACATCGTGTATCTAAGTCTTGAAAACAATAAAGAGTTTTTTTATTTGGAATTTTGTCATAATTTCTGGAACGAAATGTCTTTTTGTTTATCCAGCAGGTGAATTCAAGAAAGAATTTGCTACTTACTTACAATTTTTTCATAATTTCTTTAATGAACTGTCTTTTTTACTTACCCAGGAGGCGAATTCAAGAATGAATTTACTACTTACTTAAAATTTTTTATAATTTCTTAAATGAAATTTACGCATTGTGTATCCATGAGGTAACATGAGTGTGTTAACTATTTCCAAGTCCTTCATAATTTCTTGAATGAAATTTCAGTTTTGTGTATCCAATAGGTGAAAACAATAAAGACTTTATTACTTACTCGCGATTTTATTATGATTTCTTGAATTAAATATCTGTATTGTGTCCAGGAAGCGAATTCAAGAAAGCTATTGCTACTTACTTACAATTTCTTCATAATTTAATGAAATGCATAAAACTATTCTAAAGAATAAAGACGAGTTAAGCTTAAAGATATTTATTGTTTAAACATATTAACATATTTTTGAAAGAATTTGCTACTTACTTACAATTTTTGATAATTTCTTAAATGAAATTTCTGCATTGTGTATCCATGATGTAACTTCAAGAAAGAGTTTGTTGCTTACTTAGAGTTTCGTCATAATTTCTTGAATGAAATGTCTTTTTTTATTTATCCTGGAGGCGAATTCAAGAAAGAATTTGTTCCCATGTGTCTGACAATAGATGTATGCAAATTCCTTTTCTTACATCTCCGACGTTTTATTAGACATTCTCAACGTTTGATATGCTAGCTTACTCTAAAAATAATGAACAAATAACAATGTAATGCATAATATATTTTTAATGAAATAATGCTATGTAGAATATTAATACAAAAAATATATTATGATACACTATTAATATCAATGATAAACTTTGGACATTTTGAATCTGTTCCATAAAAAAGTTCATCATGTTCTCTCTTGATATTATAGCTATTGTCTTCTCTTAGTTCGTAGGCTAATCAGTAGAATAATCATTATTCGATTGTGAGTAATACATAATTTTTACTGGTGTCTCATCAACAGGCTCAATATGCGTTTCATCTTTGGTATTATTTGGATCAATGACTGTTTGATCAATGGCAGTAACGTTTGCTGGTGCTTTGTTTTTCACCGATTCATCTTTATATTCCATCGTGATATTTTCTGACAATGCCCTTTTTATTTTTCTGGCAATTTCACTGTCTATTAACACATTATTTTTACGCAGGTAACAGTTTCGACACGTATATGGTTTACGATATTAGTAGAAGAGTAGGCCTTTCTTTTATTGATCTTCCGTTGAATGCTAATACCCGAAAGGTGACGATTGGATGTATCAGTAGGTAATGTGTTACCTGCAACAGTAACAAGGAGTTGTCCTCTATCATCAATGATTATTTTTATGTTGGCATTCTCTTTGAGTGCAATCATCTCTGGAGATCTCAATCTCGCATAACCACCAACATAAGAGTGGAATTTTTTCGGTATTCCAAAGAAATTTAATTCCTCACTGTCATGACAATGCATGCATACATTTCCAATAGTGCTACCACCTGTACTTGTTTCAAAGTTTAAATACTTCTCTTTGTCAGCATTCAATGCTACAATAACCTTGTTATGTAAACAAACTTTATTAGAATGCTCCATCTTCACTTTTTTTTTAAGATATGACTTATGTGTTTATCATTCCACTGCGTAAAAAATACTTATTTAATACATGCAATAGATTAGGTAGTGTGAATAACCGGTAATAGAATACCGGTGGGGAAGTCAAATCGTGTCTCTGACCAATCACAGAGCGCAATTGTTAGAAATTTAAGCATATTTTTAAATTTTAATTTATGTAAAAAAATAAAAAAAAAATTAAAGTTTAAAATTTTCGATGTTTTAAAAAAGATTTTTTTTTTTTTTTAGAAAGAAAAAAAACAAAAACAAATGTTTACATAAAAATAGTACTTAGAGTTCACTCTTAAACATCCACAAACGATGGTCCCATGATATATGTCTTTCATAATGTCAACTGAACATGTTAAAAAATATATATATTTTTTTTTTTTTTTTTTTTTTTAAGCTCCTGCTGAAGATAGCTTCGAATATTGAAATTTGTATTTTTTAAAAGTATAAATGCCAAAAAAAGGTATTTTTCAAAAATAGGGGGCAATTGCTCCTTATATCTCAATTGTCTCCACTACTATCCTAAGCTCCTGCTGGAGCTAGCTTCTAATTTTGAATTTTTAAAAGAATAAATGCCACAAAAAGGTATTTTTTCAAAAAAAGGGGGGCAATTGCTCCTTATATCTCAATTGTCACCACTACTATCCTAAGCTCCTGCTGAAGTTAGGTTCGACTATTGAACTTTTATATTTAATTTTTTATTTATTAAAATATAATGTATTTTTTCAAATATAGGGGGAAATTGCTCCTTATATATCAATTTTCCCCACTACTATCTTAAGCTCCTGCTTAAGATAGTTTCGAATATTGAACTTTTTAATTTTTAAAAGTATAAATGCCACAAAGATTTTTTTTTCAAATATAGGGGGGGCAAGTGCCCCTAATATCTCAATTGTCACCTCTAATATTCTACGCTCCTGCTGGAGCTAACTTAGAATATTGAATTTTTTAAAAGCATAAAAGAGAAGGAAAGATATTTTTTTCAAAAATAGGGGGCAATTGCTAGTAATATATCAATATTCCCAACTACAATCCTAAGAGCCTGCTGGAGCTAGGCTAAAATATTGATTTTTGTCTTTTTTTAAATTATAAATGCCACACAAATATATTTTTTTTTCAACAATAGGGGGAACTTGCTCCTTCTATCTCAATTTTCCCCACTACTATCCTCAGCTCCTGCTGAAGATAGCTTCGAATATTGAACTTTTTATTTTTTAAAAGTATAAATGAAACAAAAATGTATTTTTTCAAAAATAGGGGGCAATTGCTCCTTATATCTCAATTGTCACCACTACTATCCTAAGCTCCTGCTGAAGCTAGCTTCGAATATTGAACTTTGTATTTTTTTAAATGTATAATTGACAAAAAAATGTATTTTTTCAAAAATAGGGGGCAATTGCTCCTTATATCTCAATTGTCACCACTACTATCCTAAGCTCCTGCTGGAGCTAGCTTCGAATATTTAATTTTTTTAAAGTATAAATGCCACAATAAGGTATTTTTTCAAAAATAGGGGGCAATTGCTCCTTATATCTCAATTTTCACCACTACTATCCTAAGCTCCTGCTGAAGCTAGCTTCGAATATTGAACTTTGTATTTTTTAAAAGTATAAACCCCATATGTCGGTGGTTGATGGTGCTACCTTCTCAATAATCCGTATTTTCCTGTGTCTTTTGCCAACGGATTTGTTTGAAGTTGATCTGGGCTAAATAAATGTTTGTAAGAGAGAAGAACTTTTTTCTCCATCCATATCAACAATTAAAGTGCAATTAAAATGTTGGATGGTCCTTTTTTAGAACCTCTCCCGGGGAGGACCCTTGGGAACCGGGAGCTTCCTTCGATGTAGGAGGATCGATACCCTTTCGAGTTGGGGGGTATCGGACTTCACAACACAGTTCAAATAGAACAGTCACAAATTCTTTCTCGAAAACACCTAAGTGTTTCAATGAAATGATCAAAAACGGGTTCACCCAAATAATGTTTCTTGACTTCTCTGTGAAGACATATTTGGAAAATATCAAAAAACCTTTTTTCCTGTGTAAATTGCCTATTGAAGATATACATCTTGCTATTTAAAGTCCGCTTTGCAAGCGACCCACTTAGAATTCAACTCGGATTAAAAAGCAATGGTAGATCTGATAAGGTAGCGGATGCATGCAAATGCATTAGGGCAAAAATACCAGTTTAAAAGTGCGCGTTAAGTGTATAGTAGCAATTGTTTTCTCTTTCGTTTTTTTTTTCAAATAGTTAGTTTTTTTTTTGTCTAAAAGTAATATTGGAATTATTGCATTAGAATGTATATTGGTTAGAAGTTACGAGGTAAGGTTTTTTTTTTGTTATATAAATGCATGAAAAGCATTCCTTTATATATATATAAAATCTAATTTGGTTAATTAAAGAAAATTAAATAGTTTTTAGAAAAAAATTTTAAGTTTTACTCATCAAAAGCTATGCCCCCGAGAAAATTTACCTTATTTTTGAAAATAGGGATAGAAACAAAAAAAAATTATGTATATACTTACAAATTCTGACTGGGCTTCTATATCTGAACTCCTTGGCAAAACCTGAAGGGGGTTAAGCTCAAATTCTTCAGTAGGCTGAGCTGAGGTATTATATAAGGCAGTCCATTCCCTTTTCAAGTTCCTTCCAGCTGACATGGAGCTAAGACGGGGGTCAGAGGACCCTGTCATTAAAGGATTCGCGGCCATTGGCTGGTCCAGGTCGTGTGTAGTTCTAGCAGCGAATTTGATAACTGAAGGTCTTGTAGCTTGCATTAATATACCTTCGCTATATCTTGCCCTCTTTTCAGAAGGGGGGTATTGCATGTGTCAACTTACTTGAAAAAAAAATGCATTTTGGTTTTTGAAAATAATTAAGTTTATTTTATGAATTTAAAGTACAGTAAAAAATTTTTTTTTTTTCAATAGAGATAAGCACTTTTTTTTCAAAAACATCCCTAAAAAGGTTAAATTATCATTATAAAAATCACACCTTAATTGCAGACGGGCCTGTATTTTTTTAAAAAAACATCCCAAAAAAAAAAAAGCCGCCGTAAGTTTCAACCTATAAGAGAATTATTTAGAGGTTTCAGCTCCTAAAAACAATAGGCTTCTAGGTATATAAGTACCCTTAGTTCTAGTGTAAGGAAAGAATTTCTTCCTTAACTTAATGACAAGACAATTTCTTTTTTTATTATAATAATGAGAAAATTTTTACTCACCAGAAATTGCTTAGAATTATCCATTTTCTATGTAAATGCTTACAAAAAATGTCAGTTGTGTTATGTTCAATAAACTATTCAAAACTGTTGAGGAATCTAATTTGAAACTTGAATATATACAAAAAATAATTGGCATCTAAAAAAGATACACCAGTTTTTCCGACACGGATCTAACCTAAAAAAAACTAGTATATCATGAAATAGAAATTCAGTTAATTGTGTCAGAAAAAACTTGAACCAGAACAGATTATAACCAACCTGTTTGGTACGGGCACGTACGCAAAGTATATACCTTCAAGCAAATTCCATATGATTTTTCAAATTACTATAGCTTCTATAGAAATGATACCTCTTTGCAAATGACCCTGGTAACCCCAATTCGTTGAAAACTTACATGCATACCCGCTGCCTCAGGCGTAGGTTTGCGGGTAGGGTTTTAATATATAGATGCCTTACTACTAACTTCACGTACTTTGGTAGTAGGCCAATTGCTAGTGAAAACGGTGGGAGCAGTGAAGATGTTAAAAGTAGAATAGTCAAGGCTCAGGGTGTTTTTTCATAGTTAAAAAAAGTTCGGCAGAATAAGGAGATAAGTCTGCAAACCAAGATTAGAATATTGGAAGCTACAGTGATGACAGTGGTCAAATATGGCTCTGAAGCATGGGCGCTCCGATAAGCGAATGAAGATTTGCTAAATGTTTTCCAGAGAAATTAGCTACGGATTGTTCTGGGAACCCAGCTGACTGACCGTATTTCAAACAGTAGGCTATACGAAAAGTGTGGATCGATCCCGCTTCCTAGGACTATAATGAGAGAAAGGTTGAGATGGCTAGGGCACGTTCTGCGGACGAAGGATGACGGATTGCCGAAGATTGTCTTTTTTGGCTAACCGTCTAGGCATAAACGGAAAGCAGGTCGTCCGCGGTTGGGGTGGGAGGATGTCGTAAAGAAATATTTAAGGGAAATGGGAACTTCCTGTGAGGGTGTAAAGAGGGAAACTTTGAATAGATTAAGATGAACGAGGAGCATGCGTAGCTGTGTTGGACTCAAGCTACTTGGTGCTGCGGTGAGTTGTTAGTAGTAGTAGTAGTATAATTAAAATTCCATCATGCCTTTTTATGTTCTTAAACAGCTCCTTAAACTCCCTCCACTGGCTCGAAGTTCACGAATAGTTTTCAATAAATCAAGACTTCGCAACCTGCCTCTGCTAGTGCGTCGCGGAGAATTTCTCTACATCGCAAGTATGACCTCCTATTTATTTAATAGTAGTTTCTATTTATTTGTTACGAAGTCCGTTTGTCTTCTGTCATGTACATTGACTGTTCAACGGATTCAGGAAAAACGAAAGTAATATTAACAATAAACCGGTAGCAAAAGATTAATCGAAATAAAATAGGGACATCACGTCCAGTACTTATGGTGTACCCCCCCCCCACCCATTATGATGATTAGCTATTATTTATTTCATCTATCACGAAAAGGCTGCCAAGAACAAGGTGAGATCAGTTAATGCCAAGGTACGAAAAGCAGGTGGGCGTATATAGAATTCTATTTTGTAAGGTTTTTCAACTCGGTTTGGTAGGCGGAACAGACTTCTTCTAATATGTACAACAGCCCAGAGGTTTGTTACACTAAAATTAATGAAAATTGAACTAGAGAAAGAATCTTTAACTTGTACTTTACTTAATTTTGTTGAAATTAAATCATCTCTCGAATTAAAAGTTTTCCATTTGTCATAACTAAGATTTCCAATGAATGTTTGAGCAAAATATTCGTATCTACAGCAGGTTTATAAAAAGAAATTTAATTTTCAAAGCCTTCACAAGAGATATTAAACTCTACTTTATTTTGAAAGATAATGGAAAACACAAAAGAAATAAATAAGCATTATTAAGAAATGACGAATCATGGGTGTCATCAAATGCGATTCGTACTGCAATGAATAGCTTAAGGTTTATAGTGACAAACTAAGACACTTTAAATGTGTTAACAATTAGTAGTATTTTCGATAAAATTAAAGTAATCTAGTTGTATATAGAACTGAGAACAAAGGGGGCTCAACACACAGATCCTGAACCGAAGTTATATGTTGTCTTCTTTTTCCCAACGGGGAAACGGGGGGGGGGGTGTACCTCTGTCGGCGTCTATGAGCTTTCCTCTATAATTTTTTCACCATTGGTACGGACTATGAAGTTCAGTGCCATCTACTTTACTTACTTCTGCATCCTTTCTTTGACAGCCTCTAATAATACAGTAGAGTTGTAAAAAGGAACACACTTTTAAATAAACATAGATACATTTATTAAATAATGCGGTCAACTATCAACCAGAGACGTAGCGATGAGGGGGGGATTGTGGGTCATGGTTCTACCCTCTTGAGAAGGGGCCCCAAATACAAATGAAGGCCACCAAAACTAGAGTAAGCAAACAACTATCAGTTCGTAACTAGAAAACTTTTCATTCAATGTACAAGTAAGACTAAGGCGCTCTGTTCTTTGTTCTGACATCCAACCCCGTTCAGACCACGCTTCATAATATTCCCCCGCCTTGTTCCAACAACACTTAATGATCGCCCATTGTCCCATCGCCGTCTATACTTGCTAGAATTTTCTGTTGTTGTTTTCACAGAATTTTCTGTGAAGGATACAAAATACTTTACCATAATTTTTGACCTAATCTCTGACAAATTCCGCGGAGAGGAAATTAGTCAGATTTTACGTTGAATAAAGAATAATTGGTCAAAGATTACTGTTGCAGAGTCCTTAATAGAATTTGCCGTCAATATATTGATATTGGAAAAGCTTAAGGCAGATGGACTCAACACACAAAACAGCAGGCGTCAAGCTCACGACAGTGCCAAATGTATGGGTGGTGTCCATAAGGGAGTTCAAGCCCATCAAAAATTACAATTTATTCCTTGCACTAGTAAATCCACGGGCCTTGTTGGTTTGTGTTCCTCATATTTATATAAATTAAACTTCTTTTTCTAGGAGTTAGTGAACCTGTTTTCGGGTTATTTTCGTCTTCAACCCCTATCATTGGAGAGTACTTACTGCTTTGACTAATCAAGGAGTAAGGTGGTTGCTCTGAATAAGATAGAACACCAGATATAAAGTACTCGAAATAACGAGGTGTCGGTAGCCTATAATGCTTGGCGTTTTGAAACAACTCACCGAAAGCACGAATACACATTTTGATGGGGAATTATTACTAAAGGCAATGTTTTTCCCGCGTTTGTACTATCTTGGTTTTTGGGGCGGAGTCCTTCGAAAGATCAACGATGCCTGACGATATTTGGAAACAAAGAAACTTGACTTTGTGACTCCAACTACTTGCGTCTGCGACCGAGTCTACTTGCAAATCTGACTACTTGTGACGGTGACTATGGATACTTACGACTGTGACTCCGATTATTTGCGACTGCATCAACTTACGACTGGAACTACTTGTGACTGCGATTGTAGCTATTTGATACAGTAACTACTTTCAAATGCGACAGCTTCTGATTGCGACTACCATCACCTGCGACAATGACTGCCAGTGAATGGGACTACTAGTACTTGTGACTGCGATTGCAAATATTTGCAACTATGCCTACTACTGATCCGGTTGCGACGGTGACTGTTACTCCTATTGTTACTGCTACTACTAGCCTACTATTGAACTAAATCATAAGAGCTTAAGTGCACCCAGGTTATAAAAAGGGTTTATCTATAATGTTAGAGGAATGGGTAAGGTTCTTGAGTGGAAAATTTCAGGGAATCCCGAGAGGGATGTTGAACTACATCGAAAGATACTATGTGTTTTCAGGTGCTCAAAAGGGCATACCTGCAATATCACAGGAATTGCTAAGGGTATTAAGTTGAAACTTTCATTGAATATTGAGAGGAATTTTGAACTAAATCAGAAGGCACTATGTACTTCCAGGTAGTCAAAAAAGTGTTTCTGCAATATCAAAAGAACGGCTACGGGTATTCAGTTGAAACTTTCAGGGAACTTAGAGAGGTATGCTGCACTAAATCAAAAGATACTAAATGCATCCAGATTGTAAAAAGAGTAATTATATTGATATTAGGAACAGCTAAGGGTATTAAATTGACATTTTCACGGAATGCTGAACTTAATTAAAAGAGACTATGTTCATCCCGGTTGTCAAAAGGAAATATCTGTAATATCTCAGGTGTGACTAAGAGTGAAAAGTTGAAAATGTCAGCAAAGCTCAATTGGGATGTCGAACTAAATAAATAGACACTATGTGCATCCAGGTTGTCAAAATGGTATAACTATAATCAAACAGTTCGTGGTAACGAACTGTAAGTAAGGAGCGACCCGGCTCAATGGTAACCGAAACTCTAGAAAACGGGTTTTTGATACCAATAGATATATCAAAAGAATCAGATTTCAATGCTGATTTCAAATATATAATTTTCTTTAAGTTTAGATCTACAAATCAAAAGTTACGCGCCTGAGAAAATTTGGCTGATTTTAGCAAAAAGAGGGAAACGCGCCCTAAAAGTTATATAACTTTAATGAAAATCACAACCTAAGATTCATCTTATCAGAGAACCCTACTGTAGACGTTGCAAGCTTCTATCTACAAAAATTTGGAATTTTACATTTTTTGCCAGAAGAAAAATCAAGGATGCGTGTTTATTTGTTTTTTGTTTTTTTTTTTTCCAGGAGTGATCGTATCAACTCAGTGGTCCTAGAATATCGCGAGAGGGCTCTTTGGAACGGAAATTAAAAGTTTTAGTACCCTTTTTAAGTGACCAAAAAAATTGGAGGGGCAGTCAGGGCCCCTTTCACGCTCATTTTTTTTCCAAAGTCACCCGATCAAAATTTTGAGATAGCCATTTTGTTCAGCATGGGCGAAAATATGATAAATATGTCTTTTAGGATGACTTAATCCCCCGAAGTTCCCAGAGGGAGGGCTAAAAGTTATGAACTTTACCCAATGTTAACATATAGTATATTATTTGGTATTTATACATATTTTTAAAGTAGTTTTTTTTTCTGGTAGGGGTTGGTAAGGTTGGCTCGGTGGTTATGTTGGAGGATCTTTTAATGATGGAAGTTTTCGTGGGGGAAGGGAAATCGCCATGAAGGGGGCTCCGGACTTGCCAGCATTATTTATTGGTTATTGGGAAGTATACAACCATTTTCAGGAAGGATTTTTTCTGGAGGGGGGGGGGCTAGAGGATGGGGTTACTCTGGATAATATTTCCGTGGAGGATGTTTCTTTGGGGTAAGGTACATTTCTATGAAGGGGGCGCCGGATTTCCAAGCATTATTTAAGAAACATTCAGAAATTAAATTAAAAAAAACAAGTTTTTTCAACTGAAATGTAAGAAGGAATATTAGAACTTAAAACAAACAGAAATTATAACGTATGTGAGGGGGTTCTCCCCCAAGTCAATACCTCGCTCTTTACGCTATAGTTTTTTTTAGTGCTTTCAAAAGAGCTATCTATTCTAATTAAACGGCCTTTGTGATTCAGGGGTTTGTGAATCAGAATTTGTTTTAACTTTTAACGTAAAGAGCGTGGTATTGACTAAGGGGAGAACCCCTTCATATAAGTAATAACATATACGTAATAAAAAAAACAATAAAAAAACAAGCGATACGGCTCAATAGTAATCGAAAATTTTAAAAACAAAATTTTGATGTCAATAAATGGATCAAAAGAATGTGTTTATAGCTGATCCTAAATATATAAATTTTATTAAGTTTAGTATTACTCATCAAAGGCTACGAGCCTGAGAAAATTTACTCGATTTTTTAAAGAGGGGGGAAACATCCCCTCCAAGCGAAAGAATTTTAATGAAAATCACACCGTCAGATTCAGCGTATCAGAAAACACTATTATATAGGTTTCAAGCTCATATCTGCAAAAATCTGCAACTTTGTATTTTTTGCCAGAAGAAAAATATACGAATATAGAAGTTAGTTACGTAAGTTAATTTGTAAAGACATCCATTTAGCAAAAGAAAAGTAAAATTTTTATGCAAATAAAAGCTGCATTAACTAAAAAACGATCAGAAATTAAATGAAAAAAACAAGTTTTTTAAACTGAAAGTAAGGAGCGACATTAAAACTTAAAAGGAACAGAAATTATTCCGTATATGAAAAGGGCTGTCCCCTCCTCAACGCCTTGCTCTTTACACTAAACTTTGACTCTCTGTTACAATTCTGCTTTTTAAAACAATAAAAACGTTAGTGTAAAGAGCGAGGCGTTGAGGAGGAAACAGCCTCTATCATATACAGAATAATTTTTATTCGTTTTAAGTTTTAATGTCGCTCCTTGCTTTCAGTTAAAAAAACTTGTTTTTTTTATTTATATCTTAGAAAGGGCTAGGGGTACGGCTGGAAATGTTAAGATAAAACTACCCTCGAGAGGACAAGGGTATTAAGCTGAAACTTCCAAGGAATCTTGAAAGCAATTTTGAGCTAAATTAAAAGACACAATGTAAATCCAAGGTCTCAAAATGGCGGATCTGCAATATCTCAAGAAAGAAAAGGACATTAAGTTGAAATTTTCAGGGGATATTAAGAGGGGCATAGAAAAAGTCAAAAGACACCATGTGCAGCCGGGTCGTCAAAAGGGTGTATGTGAAATATCTCATGACCACTTAGGGTACAAAGGTAAACTTTCAGGGAATGTTGAGAGGAATATTGAACTCAATCAAAAGACATTATGTGCGTCCAGGTCGTCAGAGTAACATTTGTCCGACACCATTACAAGCAAACATTCACGTCAAAGTAAAAAATAAAGGGGGTTTAAACAGTCAGAAATAGAGAGCAGAGAGAGCTTATTCCATATTGACTCATATGTAATCTTTTGAAAATTCTCCTTAACTAAAAAAACAACTTTCCAGAAAAGAAGTTTTTCAAGAAAAGTGAAGTCATATTAGAACTTAAGACGAGCATAACTTAATGCTCAATTTAATTCTAAACCGAATGAAAATTACGAAAAATAGGAGTTTGGCTACCCCCCCCCTGCAACCATAAACACTGTAAAGTCTATGCGTCATTTGCGCTTTACTGAAAACTAGGTATATTTAAAATACATATATAATTAAAACATCGAAAAATCAGAAATATATTGTTAAATAAAATTTTGAATTACTGATATTTCCAGAAATGATTATCTTTAAGTATGAAACGTCCAGCTAATTTTCATTAGTTCTTACCAGTCTTTCTGATTATTATAGTGATTATTATAGTGATATCTTTAAGTATGAAACGTTCAGCTAATTTTCGTTAGTTCTTACCAGTCTTTCTGATTATTATAGTGATTGTTCTTTATTTTCCGTTAATGTTTTAAAAAATTAAAGCACTCTTCATAATTCATATAGTTTTGAATAGACTTTAAAAGGTGTACGGTTAGGGGGTGGGGTCAGAAGCCAAACTGTCAGTCAGTTCACTGTCAGAGTTCAAAAAGTGAAGAGCTAAACAAGTTTTCAATTGAATTGGATATAGTCCTTGCTAAAATTTGTTGAACTTGTGTAAGGAACCAAGCACATAACACAAAGGTGAGTACTTTGGGGTGGAAGATTGGAACATTTAGTTGTTGAAGTTTGTTACCTGAAGTGTCCCCTGCCCCTCATGACTACAGATTGTAAAATGGCGAAATACAAACTGTTCGATCTTGTTCTAGCTTCATTTCGGGGATACCCCTTATGCCCATCAGTGGTTATAAAAACCACCAAAGACCAGAAAAATAAAGCTAGATATCTAGTCCTTTGCTACGGTACCCACTCTGAGCATAATATAGCTGAAGCTCATATCCGCAACTGGAATGAGCACTTTAAAGAAGCTTGTACAAGGACAGATAAAGATGTAAATAAGGCTTTTGAAGAGCATCGGCTATTCCCTAATCTTTTCAAGACTAAGAGTAAAACCTATTTGTCTCTAACCCCTAAAACTAAAGTAAAATCCAGCCTAGCGCCGTCAACTCCTACTTCCGCAGCAGCATCAACTTTAAAGGAAATAATAAATGAAACTCAAGAGGAACTAATGATAAGTCCAACCTAATGAATGACATTTCTCGTGTCGTATCAGACACAATGAAAGATCGCCGAGCTTCTGAATTTATCAGTGAAGATATTGTGAACGAAGTTTATAATTCTATTTCCCTTGGATATAATGCTAAATTTGAAAAAATTGAAACAACCCTTCAAAGACTATATAATGCTGTGAACTTGCTTGAAAATTTCTTAAATAGAATACAGGGTTGACCAACATGAGCAGGATACCTTACTTGGCACCCTAATTTTCTACGGTGTGAAACCAAAACCCAATGTGGAATTGATGGATAATTTTAATGAAGTGATAACATAAATAATGGGCTTGCTATATTTAAAAAAAATGGACCTCTTAAAGGCTAATCGATACCGTAAGCTTGCTACTCAAACTGAGAATGTGAATATTTCCCCCGTCCTGGTAAAATTTTCAAGCTTAGATATTGCTCAAAAAGTATTTGCAGCAAAAAGTAAGTTGGTTAAGTCAGGTGTATTTGTGGCTGAAAACCTAACTAAAAAGCGTCAGAATCTCTTAAACACGGCTCGCAGCACCTTTGGCCCAAGAAGTGTTTGGTTTGATCATGGACAAGTTCCAGCCAAAGTTCCGGGTGAAACTCGTATACGTAAAATAAACTATTTGCATGAATGCATTATTATGTGACTTGTTAGTATTTTTCTTAATATGTAAATGCCTTCCTCAAGTCATTAATTTTCATTTTTTTGCTTAATTTTTATTAATTTATTTTTTCATGTTTCTTGCTCTTTCCGTGCTAATGGTTTATTCCAATAATACCTGCTGGGCAATTAGTTATTTATGTGTTTGTAATCCATTGAAAGGTTTTTCTTTTGCAATTGATTTAAGTAAAGATTTCTTAGTTCATCTGGTGACTTAAATGGACTCCAAGTAAAACCTGCTTTAAGTGAATATTTTAAGCCATGAGAGTCGACTTCGCGAGCTTGAAAATAATCCTTTCGATGAAATTAGTATCGTAAATAATTCTGTGGGTTAGGATAATCAAAGTCCGATTAACATAAACCCTATTTGTACTAGTTAATATGTTTCGGATTTGGGGGGAGAGGAGGTTACCAAAGGAAATTTTTATCTGACAGTACTTTAGCTTAACATTAAGGGTTTCTCCTAGTCAATAGAAAATTTAGGACAAATTGTTTCGGATGGATAGCCTGATGTTGTGGGTTTATGTGAGACGTTTTTGGATTCTGGCAATGAAATGCTATCGGATATCCATGGCTACAAAATAGAACGTATAAACCGCTTCAAGATGGCTAAAGGAGGTCTTGCCATGTCTATATCTTGCAATTTGAATTATTGCTAGTAAAGGGAGGGTAATTACTTCTAACCATACAATATGACAGCCAATCAGAGAGCTACAATACTAACTATACAAGATCAACGACCGGGACATGTGACATCATCAGATAGGGAAATTTCACCTCGTGAACATTCTTATCAGGGAGTTAGAAACACTGACGGGAAACGATATTTTTCTGACACAATTTCTCCATAAGACATGCTTATAAATTTGGAAGACTTCAATGGAATTTAAAATGTGTCTGTGCACAGTTGCCAGAACATAGGAAACATCAGAGATTAATTGACATTTTAGGGGATTTGAAAGTAGAAACGAAAAAGGTAAGGCATCTCAGGGAATGCTAACTCTATTAAGAGATACATATTATATTTTATATTTGGAGCTATGTAGTGAGAATAATTATTTTAATGAAATATAAATCTCAGGGAATACTAACTCTATTAAGAGCTATTTATTATTTTTTCATTCTCGGCTGTGGTCGCTATAATAGACATGTACACAATCTGGGATCTGGGCGATAAAATATTGTGGGCAATGGAGTATGCTAAAAATTTGAAAGTAATAGAGCCATTGGTGTCAAGATGACATTGTGAATTAACCTAGCTTTACTTCCCGACTGTGTTCTATATATTACACAATTATCATTTAAGCAGTGTTGTCAATATAAAAGTTGTTACTAATAAAGATGTAGATGCCAAGAAAAGAATTTTAATAAAGAAATTCAGAAAAATCCTTAGAAATCAATTAGTGAGATGATTATGAGTATGAACCATCAAGGACTGCAACTATCAATGACTTAAACCTCCAAGGTCCCCTCTTCTCAACCTCCAAGGAGCCCCCCCTCCAAATTTTTGGCCCCCCCCATTTTTTTAATACTTTTTTTTGAAGTTTTTTTTTTGAAGTTTATTTTTTTTTAACTTTTTTTTATTTTTGAACATAATATATTTTTTTTCAACTTTTCTTTTACATGTCTTCGAATGAAATAGAACACACTTAAAATATAAGAAATTCACATTTAATATTTTCCAAATTCAAAGTGAAAATGATATAGATATTTCAGCCGTGACTTTTACTATTAGAAAAATAATGTTTGTAGTACCACTTTTCTTTTTTTTTGGACTGAATGTTTTTTTTACTTCGAAATTATTTAACTTTTTTTTAACGTATCTTAAAATGACATGAAATATGCTTGCGGCTCTACCAATCGTACTCTAGGCTTGCTCTGAGAAACGAAGCGACTTTCCCACTGGCACCCTATGGCAGCTTGTTGACACTAACTAGTTTATTGCATTAATGAATCAGTATTTTTTACGCTGTGGTAGGATAAATACGTAATCCTTATATTTAAGAAAGTGAATATGAAGCATTTTATGAAGGTTTGTTAACATGATTCTGTTATTGTAGTATTGAATGCTGACATGGAGAAGTATATTTGAACTATGAAATGTGAATTTCTTATGTTTTAAGTGTGTTCTATCTCATTCAAAGACATGTAAAAAAAAGTTGAAAAGAATATATCATGTTCACAAAATAATAATAAAAAGTAAAAAAAAAACCCAAAAAAAGTATTAAAAAAATTGGGGGGCCCAAAACGTTGGAGGGGGAGGGGCTCCTTGGAGGTTGGGGAGAGAGGGACCTTGGAGGTTGAGGTCCTTAGTGGTTTCAGTCCTTGATGGTTTGTGCTCGTAATTGCCTGACTATCGGATTGTCAAAGGTTTCTAAGGATTGTCCTGGATTAACTTGTTAAAACGAATCTCCTGACATCTGCTTCTCTACTGATATCAGCTTTTTATATTGACAACACTGTTTAAATAATTGTTGTATAATATACAAGATAAACCTAAAAAGTGAAATAAGGTTAATTCTTAATGCCATCTTGACATCGATTGGATCTATTGGATCTATTACTTTCAAATTTTTAGCATACTCCATTGCCCACAATATTTTATCGCCCAGATCCCAGATTGTGTACATGTCTATTATAGCGACCACAGCCGAGAATGAAAAAAATAATAAATAACTCTAAATAGAGTTAGCATCCCCTGAGATTTATATCTCATTAAAATAATTATTCTCAATACATAACTCCAAATAAAAAAATAATGTACATCTCTTAATAGAGTTAGTATTCCCTGAGATGCCTTAACTTTTTTGTTTCTACTTTCAAATCCCCTAAAATGTCAATTAAAATCTGACGATTCCTACGTTCTGGCAACTGTGCACAGATACATTTTAAATTCCTATGAAGCCTTCCAAATTTATAAACATGTCTCGTGGAGACATTGTGTAAAACAAATATCTTGTCCCGTCAGTATTTCTAACTCCCTGATAAGAATGTTCATAATGTGAAATTTCCTTATCTGATGCTGTCACATGTTCCGGTCGTTGATCTTGTATAGTTAGTATTGTAGCTCTCTGATTGGCTGTCATCTTGTATAGTTAGAAGTAGTTACCCTCTCTCTACTATTGCTTGCGTGATGACTTATCAAGGAATTTTGAAGGTATTTTCGAGTCAAAATTTATAGAAATTAGATCTAATGGTATTGATCTAATCATAGGCAATATTTATCGTTCTCGTAGTGGCGCTGTTCCGTTGTTTCTTCGGAATCTTGAGGAAATACTTGACATAATACTAAAAGGTCCGTGTCAGTTAATCATAATGGGTGACTTTAAAATAAATTTGATGGATTCAAACTCTTCGGCTTCAGTTGATTTTCTTTCAACCATGCTTGCCGCAGGAACTCTACCATCTACATCCATCCCCACACGAGTAACAAATGTTACAGGTTCTTTGATTGACAATATCTTCTCTACTCTTAGTTTGAAGGAAAACTCAATTTTAGTTAGTGATATCTCCGATCATTTTCCAATATATTCTCGATTCAGCTTTAAACAGGGGAACAATAACCGGGCTCAGGTGTTTGATTCCTATACTATTAGGTTGGGCGAGAAACAGTTATCTCTTCTTGGGTCTAAATTAGTGGAAAATTCGTGGAGCTTGCTTGATAATGATAAGGATTTTTCTTCTTTATTTGAGTCCTTTTGTGGAGCCATAAAAGAGGCTATTCTTAGCATTTGTAAAGTACCACCTTCTAATCATAGGTCTAAAAGGATTGTTCCTCTAAACCCATGACATCCGGACTTCTCAAAAGCTGGAGAAGGAAAAATAATATCTGGAGAGCTTATAAATGCGATACACTTTCAGCAAGTGCTATTGGTCTTTGCCAATTCAAGATTTACCGGAATATATATAATTCCTTGTGTAGGATAGCCAAATCTTTCTATTATCTAAATAATTTTGCTGCGTGTGGCAATGATATTCGCAAAACTTGGAAGGTAATCAATTCTGTACTTAAACCCGGTTCTCATTGTAGCTCTTTAACTATGAGTCTGGTCATTGGTGATAAAGCTGTGGAGGGTGAGCTTAATGTCCAAGAGGCATTCACTTCATTCTTCGCTAATATTGGTAAGTATATTACTTCTACAGTTACTTTGTCTCGGCCTAAGCCGGACTTTAGATCTTACCTCGACCCGTCTTGTGTTAAGTCTATGTTTCTAGAGCCAGTAACAGTAAGTGAAATTACTAAAATTGTTAATGGCTTGAAAAACCTGTTCTCATCTGGGCCAGACTCTATCCGTACTAAGGTAGTTAAATCTATTCTTCCTTCAATAGTTTTGCCTCCAACAAAACTTGTTAATCTTTCATCTGAATATGAGTTTTTCCGGATGCTCTCAAGCGTGCTCGGATTATTGTTTTGTATAAGGTTGGACCAAGAAATGATCCGGCGAATTATGGACCAATATCAATTTTATCAGTATTTAGTAAAATCTTTGAAAAGGCCATGCTTTCTGGTCTCCCTATTTTCCTAAAATCTAAATATTTTCTTCATAATTTTCAATTTGGTTTCCGAATCAAGCACTCCAATGAACATGCCTGTATGACCCTTTTAAATTTCGTACACTCTGCTTCCGATTCGGGATTAATTCCGGCTGCTATATTCCTAGATATTCGTAAGGCATTCGATTCCTTAACCCATGAAATTCTTCTATCGAAGATGTCCTATTTTGGCATAAGAGGAAATGTATTTTCTTGGTTTGAGTCTTATTTGAAGGATAGGTTAATTTCTGTTGATTCAATTTTCCGGTCACCCTCACAAGTGAATTTTGGATCCCCCAGGGATAGGTTTAAGGCCCGTGCTATTTTGATTTATGTAAATGATCTTTGTTATGTTGTAAAAAAGCAGAAACTTATTAATTGCTGTAGATTTTGTCATCCTAAGCCTTCCCTTGCCCATACTGGCAACTATAGTTCGCCTTATTCTGATGTCCTTGTTTGTTTTGCTGATGACAGCACACTTGGCACTTCGGGAAACTGCGAATCAGAGCTTTGATTAAATATGGAAAATTTTTTTGGGAGGGTATTTTTGTGGCTTGATGCTAATTATCTTATCCTAAATTTTTCTAAGTCCAGTTTTTTGATTTTTTCGCGTGTTTCTCAGGTCTATCCCCAGTTATCAGAAATTTTGGGCATTCTTGTCGATGAAAACCTATCTTTCAAACGTCACATTCATTTTATTGAAATCAAGATATGCAGGATTCCCGGTATTTTAAGGAAACTTAGATATACTTTTCCTGCACCAATTTTGGAAATCCTTTTTCACTGCTTGATCCAATGTTACGTTTCTTACTGTCCAATAGTGTGGATGTCAACCTTTCCTTCACAGTTAAAACAACTTTCTAAGGTTCACAATAAAGCTAGACACCTCATTCAGGAAACTAATCGTTCACTAGTTATCCCATTGTATGATCTAGAGTCACTATACAATCTTTCATGTGCATGTTTTACTTTTTCTCAGCTTCATGGTGACCTCCCCCGGCCCCTAAGTGTTCCGCTATCTTTTACCTCTGGTCATAACAATCTTCGCAATATGACAAATCATGTTCAAGTTCCATTTACTCCTTGCATAAGGTTAGATTTTAATCCTCTAATGGCGTATCATATTGTTTGGAATAAGTTGCCTGAATCAGCTCGAAGGTGCCACTCATTCGGTTCGTTTAAAAAAATTGTTAAAGATTATTTGGCTTCGTAGAAGTTATTTTTATCTGTTTTATTTTATCATTATTGTTAATTTTTTTGAGTCTATTTAATCTACTTAATTAATTTAATTTATTTAATCTATTTATTCCTATAAAAACAAGCTTTTTCAACTAAAAGTAAGGAGCAATATTAGAACTTAAAACGAACAGAAATTATTCCACATACAAGGGGAACTGGCCCTTCCTCAGCCATTACTCTTTACACTAAGGTTTAAGTTCTTTAAAAAATGCTTCTCATTCAAATTCAACGGCCCTTGTGTTTGAGCAGTCTTTCTTAAAGAATTGACACCAAGAAAAACTTTAGAGTAAAGAGCGAGTGTTGAGGAAGGCACAGCTCACCTCAAATGCGGAATAAATTATTTTAGCACATTTTTCTGCTCGTCTTAAGTTTTTATATGGTTATTTACTTTTCTTTGAAAGACTTCTCTTCCGGAAAGGTTTTTTTTTAATCTAATTTAAGAAAGACTTAAATTACATCTCAAGCAACCTTTATAAACATAACCTCATTTTCTTAAGAAGATTGTATTGTATCGGATTAACGACGCTTCTTGACTGGTAAGGTCCTTGCGTTGGCCCTGCAGTGTGTTGCTACAGTCAGGTTTGATCTCTGGGGCCCGTATTACCAAGCTGGGGTCAAACCCACTGCGCCACCACACGACTTCTAAAGGAGACCTTGTCAGTATTTGTCTTTATGGGGGACAACTAGTTTTTTGTAACTCATAATTGCATACCTAACTATCTAAAAGACCCAACTTAAAATTAATTAAATACCTAAATACCCAGCGTTTTAAAGGAGAAGAGGAGTAAATGAGCATCAAAGAAAACAACCTGCAACCCAATCCTCCAATTCAACTTTTTAACTTTCTTTTCCTTTTCTTCTGCCCAATTGTTTATTCAAATCATGTTTTTTAAAATTACAAGTTTAGTTATTCGGTTGATTTATGGGATTTTATTGCTGGGCTTAAATCTGCTACGACAAAATCTTCAAACTTCTTTTTTCTAATTCGGCAACATAAAAAAAAAACAACTATCAACTACAATTCCAGATGATAAGCTTGTTTCAATAAACTGAAAGATTTCTTTGGAAATCTTCGAAGCAGTTACATGTGGAGACTTGAACATTAAAGGTTCACTGAAGGCATTTTGGGTCTTATTGCTATTCAATATCACAATTATACATACATCCCTTAAACTTCTGGCAACTAAAAAACAACATATTTTATTAAGTTTTCAGGTGAGCTTTTCTCTCTATTGTCGGCACCATTTAAAAGTAATAACATTCACCGATAGAATAGGACAATACAAAACATAAAAATAGCAAATGATTTCAAAACAAACAGATTCAGGTGACAAAATACCATATCAAAAATTTATTAAACAAGCTTAAAACTATTATTCTGACTTCTTAGAGTGCCTTTAGTTGTCAATAATTCAGTCTGAAAGTTCAGTTTACGCACCTATATTACATACTACACAAAACAATATAATATGTTAATGCGCCTTCAGTAACATCACAGAAAAAAAAATCTAGTGGGAATGTCTATGAAATCATTGAGCAAAAAACTTCAATTATTTATCAGAAAACAGTTTTACCTTCTCTAGTTTCCCACTGTTCCCAGACCTAAATGCCCTTAGCGAGCCTTTAAAGCTGTGATTCTCAAAGTGGGGCGCAGGTCCAACCAATGGGGCGTAGTAATATTCTGGTGGGTCATGAGCAAGACGTGGACCCTTTGGCTGACTATACTTTAGAGCCTTAATTTTGATGAAAACATTTTCGAATGAATGACGTCATATTCATATGTCACATTCAATGTAATCTTTTAAAGGCGGGTTTCAATAAAAAGGAAAAAAAGTTATTAATTGAAATGAGGGCTGATAGTTTGCCACTGGGCCAAAGAAGTAAGTTTAGTGGAAGGGAAAAGTCAAAGGCTGGTCCATATTTTTGTCCTATGCATGGAGGTTTGAATGAAAGTGTCTATCACTTGATGAGTGAAATGTGAATAACTGAATGATTGGAGAATTAAAGTGTTTGATAGGAAGGATTTTGATTTTCAGTCGCTGGTGCGAGTGTGTGTGAGTGCATGACTTCTCAGTGTAACAAATTTGGCATGACTCTTCCGTATCACGATGGATCATAAAGCTTGGGTTCTGCAGGATTATGTTTGGATTTTTGCAATTTATATATGTTGTTTGTTTTATATATTTTGCCATGGCCTATGGTATTTAAGCGCAAATAAATTATATTCTATTATGTATTTAAGTAGCAAAAAATACACAATAGTGTTGCAATAAAGTCATGCATTGTATAAAAGATGTTTTATATAAACAATATTTTTCATTAGCATAAAATATGCCTTGAAGAGGACCGGAAAAAAAATACCAAGATAATGGCCTTTTAGGCTTCCTTCAGATGAATACATGTACGATTTTGAACAACAAAATTTAAATATCACGAGTGGGGCGGAGCATCGGGATTTTTGAAATTCCTAGGTGAAGTATGGCCCGACATCGGTTAAGAATCACCCCTTTAAAGCGACAATTTTAAATTTAAATGCCTCAACACAACTGAATACCAGCATTTTGTATTGCACCCAATAACTAAGCTTTAAACGTGCAACTACACTAAGAAAAGCCAGGAATCACCGTGCTCTAATTTCTAATTCCTTAACTCTAATTCTTTTCATAGCAGCAGCCGACTCAGCCTACTTCGACGAGTTTTTGTTTATTGTGTCAACAGAAAGTTATCAAGTTTTTTATCAACTGGTCACTGAATTGTCTAGTACCGAAAATAAAAATATTGCCGAAAATGTATAATTCAACCTTATTAACTTAATTTCGAAGGCATATATATCTCGGAAGTTCACTTTCTTCAATTTTCTTGACTTAATTCATATAAACGCTGAAATGGCCAAACAAAACCATGAAAAATACGTTATAAAAAATGAATGAAAGAAACCACAATTTACATCAGTTTCATTGCGCTGCCTAAGTAAAGAACGATGTTGGCACAATGTATTATCTATTATTATTTTTTTTTTGGTTAGTCTTTGACCAGAGCACTTCGTATCGAAAAGGTTGTCTTAGAAACTTCGAAAAGTGCTCATTCGATTGCAAATTGAAATGGCTTGTGCCGTTTTTATTAGTCGAAAGTGATTGGAAGGCAACCAACACCCCTTCCATGCCCACCAGTTCCTTAAAGACGTCCAATGAAAATTTTGAGATAGTCATTTTGTTCAACGTAGTTGAAACACCTAGAAATCATGTATTTGAGGAGGACACTCCCCCCACAGTCCTCATGGCAAGGGTTGTAATTTATACCCGGGGGCATGCAAGGTTTTTATTGAAAGCGTTGTCGTAGAAACTACAGAAAGGGCTCATTCAATTGGAAATTCAAAGGGCTAGTGCCCTTTTTAATAGTAGAAAGTGATTGGAGGGCAACTAACCCTCCTCTCATGCCAACCATTTTCAAAAACACATCCAATCAAAATTTTAAGATAACCATTTTGTTCAACGTAGTTGAAAGTTCTGGAAACTAGATCATTGAGGACACCCCTCAGACAAACCCCCCAGAGCCCTCGGGGCGAGGGTTGTAAGTTATGCCCTGGGGGCGTATAAGGTTTTTATAGAAAGTGTTATCGTAAAAACTTCAAAAAGGGCTTATTCAATTGGAAATTGAAATGGCTAGCACCCCTTTTAATAGTTGAAAGTGATTGGAGGGCAACTAACCCCACTCTCACACCCACCATTTCCCAAAACACATCCAATCAGAATTTTGAGATAGCCATTTTTTTCAACGTAGTTGAGAGTTAAAGAAATTAGGTCTTTAAGGATGACCCCCCCCCACAGCCCTCAGGATAAGGGTTGTAAATTGTGCCCTGGAGGAATATAAGATTTTTTACAGAAAGCGGTGTTGTAGAAACAAAAAAAGGGTTCATTCGATTGGAAATTGAGAGAGCTAGTGCTCTTTTTAATAGTCGAAAGTGATTGAAGGGCAATAAACCCCGCTCTCACACCATCTTCCAAACACATCCAATCAACATTTGAGATAACCATTTTGTTCAACGTAGTTTAAAGTATTGGAAATTAGGTCTTTGTGGAGGACACCCCCCCAACCCTCAGGGCTTGTAAGTTATGCCCTGGGGGCATATAAGGTTTTATAGAAAGTGTAATCGTAAAAACTTCAAAAAGGGCTCATTCGATTGGAAATTGAAAGGGCTAGTGTCCTTTTTGATAGTCGAAAGTGATTGAAGAACAACTAAGCCGCCTCTCACACCCACCATTTTCCCGAAAACATTCAATCAAGATTTTGAGATAGCCAGTTTGTTCAACATACTTGAAGGGCCCAAAAAGTTATGTCTTTGAGGGTGACACACCACCCCCAGGGCAAAAGTTGTAAGTTATGCCCTGGGGGCATATAAGGTTTTAATAGAAAGAATTGTCGTAGAAACTTCAAAAAGGGCTCATTCAATTGTGAATTGAGAGGGCTAGTATTCTTATTAATAGTCAAAAGCCATTGGAGAACGAAAGCCCCCCCCCCCCCCCACGCCCATCATTTCCCCAAACACTTCTGATCAACATTTTGATATAGTCATTTTGTTGAACGTAGTAGAAGGGGCCGTAAATTATGTTTTTCATTATGACAACCCCCCTCCCACAGCCCTCAGGGCTAAGGCTGTAAGTTATGCTCTGGGGGCATATAAGGATTTTATAGAATGCGTTCTCGTAGAAATATCAAAAAGGGCTCATTCAATTAGGAATTGAGATGGCTAGTGCCCTTATTAATAGTCAAAAATGATTTAAGGGCGAATGCCCCCCCCCCGCCCATCATTTCCCCTCTGATCAACATTTTGATATAGCCATTTTTTTGAACGTAGTTGAAGGGTCCGGAAATTATGTCTTTAAGTATGACCCCCCCCCCCCCACATACCCCAGGGCTAAGGTTGTAAGTTATGCCCTGGGGGCATATAATGTTTTTGTAGAAAGCGTTGTCGTAAAAACTTCAAAAAGGGGTCATTGGATTGGAAATTGAAAGGGGTATTGGCCTTTTCAATAATCGAAAGTAAACGGAGGGAGAATCACCCTCACCCCATGCCCATCATTTCCCCAAAACACTTCCGATCAACATTTTGATATGAGCATTTTGTTCAACGTAGTTCAAAGGTCCGGAAATTATGTCTTTGAGGATGACAGCCCTCCCCAATAGCCCTCACGACAAGGGTCCTAAGTTATGCCCTTGGGGCATATAAGGTTTATATAGAAAGTTTTGTTGTAGAAGCTTCAAAAAGGGTTCATTCGATTGGAAATTGAGAGAACTAATGTCTTTTTCATTAGTCGAAAGTGATCAGAGGGCACTTGCCCCCCCCCCATGCCCATCATTTCCCCAAACGCGTAAGATCTAAATGTCGCGTTAGACATTATTTTCAGTGTATCAGAAAGGTCTGGAAATTATGTTTTTGAGGATAAAAAAATCCCCCAGCCCTCATGGCAAGTGTGGTAAGTTATGCACTGGGAACATACAAGGTTTTTTTTATAGAAAGCGTGGTCATATAAACTTCGGAGGGGGCTCATTGGATTGGTAATCAGACGCTCTAGTGCTCTTTTTAAGAGTCAAAGTGATCAGAGGGCAGCTACCCCCCTCCCTCCCCCCAGGTTTTTATGGAAGGGATGGCTGTTTAACTTTAGAAGAGGCTCAGTTTTTTTCCTTCAAAAAGACTATGTCAATATAGCATATTGACAATATAAAACGAACAGAAATTAATTAAAAAAACTTTTTCCACAAAATAAGTTTTTCAAAAAAAAGTAAAGAACTCCCTTAAACCAAAAATGAGCAAAAATAGAATCAAATAATCTACCAAGAATACAACTATAACAAATCACTATCAATAAATAAATGAAACCCAAAACAAACAGCAATTAAAATAAATAATAGAGTCAAACTCAGAACGAGCAGAAATTAAAATGAGTAGGGTTTTAAACCCCATGCTATCTAAAAGCCAGAATATGACTTGTACTTTACTGAAAATCTTTTAAATTTTTTCACTTTTATAACTTTGAGAAAACAAAGATTAATTAAAATTTTAAGGAATAAGTATCAGCATATGGATATTAAACTGACAATGCACATTTTTTTCAGTGAATTCATTTGAATTTTTTTTCAGTAAAGCACAAATTATATTCTGGCTCTTAGAAAGCATGGGGGTTTAGAACTTTACTCATTTTAATTTCTGCTCGTTTTGAGTTTGACTCTGTTATTTCCTTTAATTTCTGTTTGTTTTGGGTTTCATTTATTTATTGATACTGATTTGTAGTAGTTGTATGCTTGGTAGATTGATTTTGTTTTTGTTCATTTTTAGTTATGTTCATTGTGTGTTCATTTTAGTTATGTTCATTTTTAGTTATGTTCATATGTAAAATTTTGTTTATTTTGTTTTTGTTCATTTTGTTATTTATAGTAGTCAAGAAAAATATATCAACATCACACAGAATATCAAATAAACTGCAATGGTTCAACAGGCGGAAAATAAAGACAGTGAATAGTTTTTATTTCATTAAATTAAAACATGACACACAAAACCCAACTATAACAAACTACAATGACCAAATTTCAAAGAAAAACTTGTCAAATAAAATATACTTGGACCAGGGATAACTACAAAATAATATGACGCTGCCATTACAAACTTTGCATATTTTAATCGCATCTAAGGTCCCCTATAAAGCTTTTGCATTAAAGCGAATAGTGCAAACAAAACAAAAAGCTATAGCTGTGGCAAGAGGTTATGGTCCAAAGGGAATATTCCTCTTTTGAATCTGAAAGGTGTTCAGTAACATGAAAAGTCGAAAAGACCTTTGTAGCGATGGTTTTTTTTTAAATTTTTCTTGTTTTATCATTATTTAGCACCAAAAGGAAAAAGAAGTTAAATTAGTTGTGTCACTTAGGGAAACCTGATTCTTCCTAACATACGGTGTGCACGCAATGACAGAAATAAATTGGACAGATCAGTGATGATCGGAAATGTATGACACAGACAGATACATATTTTCAATTTGATTTCCACTAATATAAGTAAATTGATATCAAGAAAGCCATCCAATAAACAAGTCGGAACACAGGGCCTAGAAATACGGATTGGGAATTGAAAACAAAAATAAAGGAAGCACTCAAATTTCTAACAAAGTAACAGGACAAATGAAATCATAGCCTACCTGAATCATTGCCTTATGAATAAAATCATAGCGACAATCCTTCCTAGTCAAATCAATAACACCGGTATCATAAGAGGCTTTGTGTCTAAATAGCAACACCAATATTTATGGTTAAGGGAGTGAGAAGACTAGAGGTTCCCTAGCACCCTACCAAGAGCAAAAACTGTAAAAAAATAAATAAATGTAAAATTGGTATACATAAATATATATACATGTGCTTAAAAACACAGTTAAAACAGAAGTAGGATAAAAATACCCCACCCAAAGAAAATCCGACAACTATTGAAGTTTCAATTTTGCAGGGGTTAGGGGGCGACATCTTAGCGACCATCCAAGAGCCCCGAAAAAACTGTAAAAATAAAGATAACGGTGAAATGGCAAACATATTTACGACTTAAAAACACAATTATATGTTAAATAGGAGATACCTCCCTGCCAAAGCAAAAATAAAGACAATTGCAGAGGTTTTGATTTTGCACATCAGTATCCCCCCTCAGCAGGAGTTTTAGAGCGACCTTCCAGAATCTGGTAAAGAATTAATCGACTACTCAAAATCAAAATAGCATTCGCAACGCTATCACAAATTTGAGTCAAATACGTTAGCGATGCTTACTGGCCCTGATGGCTCGATTGATCAAATCTTTGAAAGATTTATATTTTCATTTTCCATTTATTTCATTTCAAAAACAGATTTTGGCTTCACAGCGTAAGATCTACAAAGCTTCAAGCCACTTCTTTTATAACTTGAAAATTATCTAAGAATTTTCACAGCTTCATTTCTTCCACTAGAAAATACTGGCCATAGGAATCGGGCAGACTTTAATAGAAAAAAAACTTGAAAGTCATATTTGTCAATGCCACTATTTCGCAGGGAATATATTTTTTGATTTTAAGAAAATCACCTCAGAAACAATATTAAAACTTTTATTCAGCTTCATGTTTATCCGTAATTTTTCTGTAAATCATTCCAAAACACGAAATACTTCAGAAACATTTGTAAAGACCGGAATTATTCACAGAAAGGTAACTACTTGAGATAATGGACAAGTGACAACATATCTATTCACTAACCGAATCCGCTGTCTCCGTCCAAAAAGCCCTCTTCAGGGGCTTTTGGAAACACCAAGAAAGAGAAATCAAATACTGATAAAACAAAAAGGCGGCTAAAAATTTTATAAAACCCTTGTTTTCAATCTGCCTTTGAAGACTAGACGGTCACATTAATTTTTAAATTAACAACACAATAAGAGATAGATATGGAAGAAATTATCAATGTACATGCTACACATGGAAGTTTGTAGCACTTAACTGAAACCACTAAAATATTAAAAAGCAATGTACCCCAAAAACAATATAAATATTGATTATTTAACAGCAAAAATTCATAGAAACATTCGTATCCTGTAGCCTTTAGCAGAAACATTGTGGAAATATGATGTTGTTGTCACAATATTATCCAATAAGGCTACAGCCAAATTATGTAGAAAATACGAATGCTTCTTTTTTCATGACGACAACAAAGAGAAAAAAAGCTTATCCCTTCATTTCTTTTAAAACTACATTGAGCTTGTCAAGGAAAATATCAGCATGCTCTGGTCTAAAAATAAGCGCCGGCCGAAGACGTACAGCTTTTTCTCCGCATCCGCCTGAATGAACACCTAAAATAGGAATCAATAATTTACATTAAATAAGAGAACATTATGCACGTTTCTCCTATTCTTTCACTTTTTTCTAAGACAAACCACAGAAAAATATTGAGAATAAGATACCCTACATTTATTTTAATACTGTGCGGAACAAGTTACTTATTTACTACCACGTAAGACCTTCCGTTTTTACTGATCTATGCTGCTTTATCCAGCTTTCTGATTTCAACTTTGGGAACTTTTACATGACTCTCATCCTTCCTGAACACAGAAAGGGTGAGACGTATATTTTCTTTTTCTTGTGTTTTTATTCTCCTCTTACAAAAACTATTGACTACCAAGACTTATAACCACAAGCCAATAAAAAAGAAGCTATGAAAAATAGGGATTAAAACGAATACAATATTGTAAAATGACACCTAACCAAACACAGAAAGCTGGGTTTGATCCGATAGTTGCAAAGACAATGATTTCACCTATGATTCTTTGTTTTTGAGCCCATTTAATTTTGCATGGGTCAAAAAATTAAAACAAAATCTATTATGCAATAACCAGGACATTCTAAATTCCTAACAACTGCATTGCTTAATAACAATTGCTTAAAAAATGTTGCTTATAGAAGCGTCAACAAGATTATCTTGCTTTTCTTCTAAGTAGATACCACAAAATCACATTTGAACATGTTATTAAATTTTTATATATCACATAATCGCATTTGTATATATTATTCAATTCCTAATATTCATCAGCGTATTATGGAACTGCCATGGCACCCATAGATATGTGCTGAACTGCAATCTATTTTTCAAGAGAAGGAAGGAATAAAAACTTCCTGTAGTCGCTGAGTAGGGTTGATTCTAAAGAGTTCTAAAGACAAGTAATTCTAAAGAGTTCTAATGCCTTACAATCGGCAAGTTTCGGTGTTTTATGGTAAAGTTGGTTTGTCATACATTGTATATGATGACGACGTTCTTCTACTAAGCCTTAGCATGAGCAGCCTAGTTAAGAATTTTCTATACTTAAGTCGATCTTGCTTCAGTTAATCTGTCAATTAACGCTTTTCACTGTAAGTTTATTTGTTTGCAAATTTAGGTCCTGCCATACTAGATATGGAAAAATGCTTCTCTTCCCTGCTCTAATTCAATGCATTAGCCAGGAATTTCGTTTGGCAGCTATCTTTCTTTTATATGTTCAATCTGGATAAATATAGCAGTTAAGAGCCCAAGGGTAGCGTATGAGAAAATTTCTCCCAACAAAGGAAGCTATAATCAAAAGGGTCTTTGCAGTTTGTACTCCAGTTTTAGTTCCTCAAGTGTGGCATATTTCAGACACTGCAAGTTTTTGCTTCATTAACCATGATGGTACCGAAACAGTGAATTAATAGACAGAATACCTTACTGATATACCATCTCAAAGAAATGGTCTTAATGAAGCTCTATGAACGAGAACTTTGAATTTCATTTCAGAGCATGACCTTCTTTTGTATTTTTCCAAAAACGGATTTTTTTATAGCGTTTGCAGTCATTTTATTGTTAATTTCTGTTCATTCCATTGTCATTTGTGCTCCGCATTGCTGTTTATTTTTGTGAGAGAATAAATAACCAAATAAACAACCCATTCTTTCAAACAGGCTAAGTGCGAAGCTTGCAAAGGTTGCTACACTTAAGCTAAGGTACGACCATCGCCTTATGAGTCTTTTGGGGTATTTGCTGTTAGTATTTTATTGATTGATGTTCATTTTTGTGTTTAGTTTCGTCGCTGGTACTTTTTTTTATTTCTTCGGATAATTCCACGAGTGTCATATATTTTGTAGGATGTGGGTTATAAATAAATTATTATAACAATAATCGTTTCTGAGGTATTACATACACGTCCTCTTGACCACCTGGCTGCATACAGTATCCTTTTAGTTAGTTCAACATCCACCTCAACATTCCCTGAAAGTTTCAACTAAATAACCAAAGACATTTGTGAGGCATTGGTGATATGCCCTTTTGACAACCTGGATGCAAATAGTGTCTTTTCATCTAGCTCAATATCCCCTGAACATGTCCTGAAATTATCAACTTAATACCCAACAGCATTCATGTCATTATCAGCAGATGATTTAAGAATGAATATGGAACTCACTACAATATCAACATTACACTTCAGAGTTTGATCCCCATACTATAGAACTGTTTTTCGATATGTGGGATTCTAAACCTGGTGGTTAAGGTCTTAGACTATAAAAAACGATTGGCTTTCTTATAATTTGCATTCACCGGCATTTTGACTCTCGTTGAAGTACACAAACACCGAAAAAGTAGTTGTGAAATACTACCATTCTATCATCTAGTGGCTTTGGGAAAAAATAATTAATAATAAATACACATTGAGGCCTTATGGTTATTTACTATAGGTACAGTGGCAGTTCTGGCCTCTGTTGCGCCCGGAGCAAAACTTTGAATATAAATTTTGAAGAAGTTTAAAATATATTTTATTTTACGTAATGTACAAATGAAACTATGACCTTTAGAGGGTTAAGGGGAGGTGGTCCCCTAAAATTCTTATTCATATGCATTGAAAATCTACGTGGTTTTTGTTCTTTTATGGGGCTGAAGGCATCCTGCAGATTGTCTTGAAAACATATGTATCTTCAGCCGCTATTTTATTAAAAGAATCTGTACATGTTCTATTTTGTTGTAACTGCTTGTTTGTTTAAATAAATAACAGACGTCACGAATCAATACAATTCAATTTGTTTCCTTAATATTTTTGTCTTAATGGAGGTTACCTTATCCCTGCGTACTTGTCCTGTAAGAGGATGCAGACATTTTTGAACCGACGAAGAATTTTAGAGCTTTCAGTCAAGCAAAGCTAATATAAATCATATTTTGAGAACAAGCCACATTTCACCGCATACCAATCGTTCGATGTGACATAATCGAACTGATGAAGGACAAATAGTGTTATAGCCCATTTTTCCAGGTCCCATAGACCCTCGCCTTTCAAAAAAAATTTGCGGCCCCTTAACCCAGGCAACAATCCTTGACAGCTGCAAGCCAATCAGGAAACAAAGATTTCAGCTTTATTGCTGCCCAATTTCCTGAAGAGAGGGGTAGGGGAGTCATCAAATTAAAATTTGTCTTGTACATAAGGTTAATCTTAGGCCTAGTGCTTACGGCTAGATGTTTCAACCTGCAAGGGTTTAGGCCATTTTCAGGCCCCTTTATACCCTGCCCTCTCCCTGAACAAAATGCTTGATCTTCTTGGCTCAGAATTTCGAGTTTCGACAGTTTCGAGCCAATTGGACACACAAAATGAAAAAATCCCCCATTCTCCCGTTATAAACCTATCTGTAAAGAATCGACGACTCGCATAATTTGCGTCCTTTCTTTAGGGGCTGTAGGGATTACGTCAACCCAGATACATTTTTATCGTGCATTTCAACAATTTAGTAAACTGATTATCCCAAATTTTGATCGGATGTCTTGAGGGATTTTGATGTAAAATCAACTATCCCTTAAGGAAAAAGGCATGGAAACCGGCACTAGAACTTTCAGTTTCCAAATGAATGAGCCTCCTCCCAAAACTCTACTATCAAATATTCCCTACGAAGTGCCCAAGTAAAAAAAAAAAAGATTGAAGGCACATGGTTCTTTATTACAGATAATGTTAAACCATTGTCTCTTATTATGCGATCAGAAACCACTTTTCTTTTTCTTACATTTTATTTGGCTCTTTTTTTCCTTTTTCTTTATACATAAAAATAATCAAACAACTGAAGGAAACAAATGATTACCTTGCAAGCGGAGATTAGCGCAAATATTATCCCTCTTTTCAGGTGAAGAGGCGTCAAAAGCACAGAATGTTCCCAAGCCACGAATAGATGAAATATGTTGAGGATAAATCTTTCCCAAATCGCTTAATCCAGTCATTAGCTTTTCACCACATGCCTACAAAAAAAAAAAAAAAAAAAAAAAAAAAAAAAAAAAAAAAAAACCTCCATAATCTGCAGAAATCCTCGAAATACATTCGTGGACCTTGTAAAATGCTGGAATAGAAATTGAATACAGCGGCCTTAGTACTGAAATTCCAATTGCCCTAATTGGTAATCCCAAGAAACGACTAACCAAAATGCGGCACGAAAAACATGGCAAACTGCCTCGACTAATTTATCCACTTAACTTGTATACACACATAAAAATAAATACGGGACACAAAATAATATAACAAAATAGCCCACATACAGCTGCTTTGTGCATACCTTTTATAATCTAAGAACTAATCACTTCAGAAGGGGATGAAGCTGGCAAGGATTAGTGGGTAGCTTCCCAGATCTTTATTAGAAAATAGATACAATTAACAAAGCAAAAAACTCTGGAACATTACCACCCACAAGACTTAATGGCAGGCAAACAGAGCAGGAGACAAAAAAAGGAAGGGCAAGATTTCATAACCACAATAAAAATTTTAAGAATACTTAATAAAGAAAACTAATGGAAACAGAAAACTTAATGTAAAAGAGCAGTAGAACAAAACAAGAAATGACACAACAATTAGAAACATAATAGCAATAATAATGAATAAAAATCACACGCAAACCAAAAATTTCAACATTTATTGAGTGTTTCCAAAATGAGTGATTTTTTCAAACCAACCCCGGTAGTTTTCCTGAAAACTCGATAGGTATTCAAACGCTTAAGCCTGGCAACACTGACGAAAGTACGAGGAATTTGAAATTATTGGAATTACAAACGTGGTAAGTAGATTGATCAGATATAAGAAACTGAGTGCACCTCGGGAAGATCACAATGGGGTTAAAGAAAAAGGGAATATGCATACGAGAGAATATGAAAGGATTCTAGATGAGCGTTGCTCAAACTTTTCAAAATTTCTTCTCATAGTGGTCCGTTTAAAGTTATTTGACGGATCGTGGATCCTTTCAGTAAAAATCAGGATTGTTTTATAAAAACCGAGGCCACGAACTAGTTTCTGTAGAGTTACCACCTAGCCGAAGTACCGCACGGCACACATGTAAAGAAGTTGTATATGTAAAATATTCTTAGTAAAAATTTGATTGCCAAACAATTATTGATTCGATAAATATAAAAATATTGAAACTCTTTTATGGGATGGACTGGGGCTTTGCCTGAAACAGTTTTTATATGTTTGTTTTTTGTTGTTGTTTTCATGCCGATGCAGCTCTTGCGTTTTTTGTTGTGACTGATCGGTCTAAGGCTTAATTTTGAAAGTAAGCAGCATGGAAAGAATCCGTTCGATTCATAGATGGTTTAAAATAGATTCATCGCTCATAGGAATTCTTTAAACCATCAGGATAGGACTGTGCCAGTTTGATTAACTCTACAAAATTCTTTTAAGAAAAAAAAATATTTTGCATCTCAACTGTTAATTAAATCATTGAAATATTTCTGGACTAAATTGTACTTCAAAGGCAGATGACTAATAGAGTACAAATGGGCAATTTATTCAAAACAATATACCCCAAGACAAATATCGCAAGAAATGTTATCAGCTGTAATTACAATAGCACTAAACAAATAGTAAACGCATGCGATATTTTTGCAGTCCCAGTAAAAGCACTCTGTGGTCCTAAAACCAATCTAGTTTGAAACCACAGTTCCAGAACAGGTGATGTTCTGTCAAACAATTGGTTTCCATGGTAAGATGTTTTACTTCGCCATAAATTTTGAAAATTTAAAAAAAAGAAAAAAACTTGACATTAATCAGACAATACGAGTTGAGCAATAAGAAACTGATGACTGAATTAAATAGATATAAAGGATTCTCGGAATTGACCCCCCCCCCCCAAAAAAAAAAAGCTTCCTTATAATACCAATACCTTCAGTTTATTCAAATCAATATTTTTCCAAAAGACGAAATTTCGAAATTACAATGCCAAATGATCATGCATAATGGAAAAGCGACTTGTAAGCATGGCCAGGATGACAGTCCCTCTAAAGAATGGTGAAATAGTAAGGCCTCATTGAATAACAGTCTCAGTAAAAAAGAAGAAAACTAAGGCGCATTTGCCTCTCCCTCCCATTTTAAGAACTATTTTCTTTGCATTCAAAATCAATGTCAATTGTCGTGTGGCCTCTCTGGTATTAACATCTCTATAATGGCATACGCAGATGACATTCTCACTATTGGCCATCCTCTTAACAAGACTTCTGAGATATTTTGCATACTCCCATCAAAGTACTACGAATCTGACCTTAACTTCACTGCTGAAAACTCGAAAATCGGTCTTTTCAATTGGAAAACTGAATGTCCCCTCTTGACAACAGCCCTTGAAAATATTTCTATTATGCCAGTAGATCACCTTATTCACCTTAATCTTCCTATTGAACTTTCAATTCGTCACAGAGGTTCACCATAAACACCTTACACGTCCTATTTCAGCGTCTTACTGTCGTATGTAAGCTTCGTTTTAATCACCCACCCTGAGCTAGCCTACATTACACAATAACCCTTCCTCATATCTTGTATGTCACACCCTTCAAGAAGCTTGCGATCAAAGGTAGAAATTTCAGGACTCAGCTGCTCTTCTTGTGTTCTGCCAAATATTTAGTTCGGTTACCCCCTCTGGCATAGGACCAATAATAACAATATTAACAAAAAAAATAATCATAATATAGTATTTTTTTTCAAGACTATTACAGGCTCCAATACAGCCGAATCCTTAAGTAAAAAAAAAAAAAAAAAAAAAAAACCCAAACCAATATTAAACCGTCATACATGAAATGACCAATATAAACATTAAACGAAAAAAATACAGTACACAAATATGGCGTTTCGAAAAGTTATACAAATAAACAATAATTTGTAGAAGAAAGAGAAAAAGGGGGAGGAGGTTCACTTACTAAACATTTTAACCATACAGGAGAGAAAAACTGTTCTATATATTTCTGTACAAAAGTTTTTAATTGTAAAATTGAGGAGTTCCGTAGAGGCAGAATGAAGCAGGCAAGTTTTAAAAGGGGGAAAATAATGGCGAATTTGTCCAGGGGTTAAGGAAAGCACTGTTGGCGTTTGGTAAAAAACATTATTCTTCTCATATCCTAAAGGGTAGCCACATTTATTTAGCGACGAAAGGAGACATAAGTAACTTCATTTTCATTAAAGAAAATTCTTAGGGATTTTTTCTGGACTGCCTCTATTCTATCCTATAATTCCTCGGAGAAGCCCACCAGGAAAGGTGCACTTAAGGAGTGGGCTTAGAATTGAGAGTAAAATTCTCAGAGCATCATTTATGACATTTACAGTTTTTTAAGGAGCTTAACGATAGACAATGTGAGTTCTCGCATTGTATTTATCATTCATACGGTAACTCGATTTCAAACTACTTGAAATTGTAGTACCCAGTAATTTCATGTAATAATCGACACTTCAGAGTGTATAAGAAGACTGAAAGATGAAAACCGAATTCTCATTTGATTCAGAAACATTAAGTTACTGATCATATCTCTAAGAGTGAGACTTGGACACTGTTCTTCCAGAATTACTTAGCGAGCTATTATCAGCAAAAGAAACAAAAAACATCCAGTGAAGGTGAAATATTGTTAAAAGCTTTAAAGGATGACGACAGTCAAATGCATCTTTCTCTTTTCCCTAAGATTGGACCTTTGAGACACTACAATCAACTACTGACGGTGAATTGAAAGTCAGAACAACAAAGTTATTCTAACAAATAAATAATAATTAAAACAAGACAACGGACTCGTTCTTGTTCCAAAGAGCATTAACTTTGATAAAAAAATTATGTTGAATAAGAATCGGTTTTCTTTAAGGAATCACACGAATAAAGCAGAAGAAATCAATCCTGAGCCTAGAGCTGAATCCAGAAATTTCAAAAAAGGTTGCACAAGCATGGTCTGTTTTGTGCTTCACATGAAAACCCAACTGAAAATCATTAAAATTTAGTACCCAAGGAAACCAACAAAACGAGGAAGTAGAGTCTAAAAAAAATGAGAAAATTGCCAAAGACAGACAACAAGAAATAGTGCCTGGATCACTCGATGACCCGCCATTTCATACAGCAATAGCTGAGTCACGTTAGAGTAGCTTAGGAAAAATACTTTAATCAGAGTCAACGCAGTAGCGTTAACTTAGTAGAGAGAGTCGTCTCGAACTTATGATTTTTGTCCTGGCCATTGTGTATAGAATGGATAGCTGTAGAAACTTGAAAGAGGAATAATTCGATAGGAAACGGAATATTCTACTGCTCTTACGAAGGACAAAACTAATTGGAGGGCAGCCAGCCCACAATATGGGATCAGGTCGAAATCCCCAGAGAGACATTGCACTGAGAATGGAAGAAAGCTGCAAAAAATATTAGTTTTTAGGGGAGGGGGAAGATCAGCCACAGAGCCCCAGGAGCAAGAGCTACAATTTATGCAAGGGTCAATTCTTCACAAGCATTTTATCAAAAAAAGAAGGGGGAAGTTGCACATTGCTAATAATGCATCCTTTCCTTTTATTAAGGGTAGGCATGTCGCATATAGTTTGAACAAGAATGATACATATATTTTCAATTTTTGCAGTGGAAGGACAAAAAGATGAATCGTAGAGACTTGGTACCAAAAACATTATTATTCTTAACTTATTGCCAAGAAAAGCTAACTTCTGACTGCAGACTAGATCCATTGAAAAAACGAGCTGAGTTGAAACAACGAATTTTTACTGTACTGCTGCATGCTGAATCGGAGTAAAACTGAATTAAGTCTTGATACCATGCAAAGTAAAAATTAAGTTTAGACTCAATAGGCGGGCTCAGACTCGGTGTCGACGCGTACTAGGTCCGAAACATTCACTAAGTTTTTCTAGTAAACAACTAGAACTAAGCTTCAATCAACAAGCGGTAAAAAGGAATTATCAGGCGAATATAGATAATACAGAAAAATGATTACATTACGTACCAACGAATTGGAGAAAATAAAAATATCTTTATAGTACTAGCACCACAAGCGGCAATGCAGTAATACCGTAATGCAGTGAATAGAAAAAGGCTTAAGAAAGAAACCTTCAAAATATTTACTGGTGTCATAGAAGAAAAGTATACATGGCTAAAAAAAAAACTCTTTCTGTATGTACCCTATTATAAATCACACGTCTATGGCGGTAAGTCACCAAAACATTTATCCCCAAAGTTGGAGTGTTAGGTAGCCTATGGTTAATACACTGTGATTACTTTTATAGCATGCTTTCTTTTATTCCCCGCCTCCACTCCCTTTTGAGGCAATACTAGATGCAGAATAAATTCATTTCAGTTAGACGAAACAAAACACAAGATTCAAAATAAGATGAAAAAATTGTTAAGATTGAGGTCTATCACAATTTTATTTAGCCAACATTTTACAACTCAAATCTTGCAAACAGTATGTCGTTTTTAGAAAATAAACACAGAATTTTTTAACGCGACTATGACTAGATACATAAACTAAAATATGATACACACAAAAAAAGGGGGGGGGGAAGAAAGATATTACAGAGACAGAATGACATTGGGTGTAACAACGAAAATGGTGTCCGTTTTTAAATTTGTTCTATAATGAACTGTAATTAGACTATAAAAGTTAATGAAGAAGTAGAAATCAAGAAATAGTTTCAACCCGCTCTTACCTGGACATTCTGCAGAAGATTATCCCGTTTAATAATAGCAATAATTTTTTCGAGGAGTAGAATCTTCGACGGTTCACCCATCCAAGTGTTGAAAACTCTGTAGGCTTGTGGTGCTCTGTCATAAATGAAGCAAATATTAATTTTTGTTAAAGCGCTCAATTTCCATAAAAAATAAGAGCTAGTAATGTTTTAACATTTACTTTATTTGTGCGCGGCAGTTTGATGCTTGAATATTATTAGATTTAACAACAAAATTGTAAATAAATTGATGATGGTATTCTCACATGAGTACCGTATCTTATAGTATTCATCTAATTTTACGTCTATTTGCATAATTCAGGGTCTTATAATCCAGATTCAGGTTAAGGGTCATAAAATGACTAGCACGTCAATGATACTTAATTTCATGGCACCTGGGAGCTCCCCTAAACCGGACTGAGAAGTCAAATATTCATTTTCAAAGGAAAAAGGAATAGTTAAAGCAATTCAAACATAAAAACAGGTAAAATGTGTTTACCCCACAATGCTAGGTCACCCAACTTATAAGCAAGCTGGATGGGAAGAAAAATTGAATAAAAAAGTGGTGCCTTTAGGGTAGATATTGAATCATTATTGCAAAAAAAGTAAATTAATCTTTGGCAAATGATTCGATTGTCCTTTTAATTTGATGTTCACGATACATATCTGTCTGGATTTGTCTAGCATTTGTCTGGGAAGAGCATCTGTGTGTAGTTAGCACACACACACACGCACAATTTAGTACTTTACCTAAAATAATATGGACCAATAATTGTTCACGCATCGAAATCGAAATAGTCTTATTTACAATCTCAAATCTAGTGACCAAAGGCAAATAGAGAGCCATCTATATGATTTTGACTACAGAATGACATTTTTTGTCAAAAGTAGATATCACTGGCATCAACACATTGCCCTAAACCTTATATCATCTTGAAAATTAAAACTTTTTTATATATATTTTTACTAAGTATAAAGATTAGTTTCACAAATTACCAGCAGTGCAATAAAAAATGGGTGAAAAATATCTCGAACTAAAACAAAATTCAAAAGTTTCAAAATTTCAGTTTATTAGTTTAATTTCCAAATTAACGAGTGACAGAAATAGGAAAAATGAATGAAGAAAAAGTCCTAAAAGAACAGCGAGGAGAAAACATAAAGTTAAAAGAGTTGACTACTGAATGATAGAAATTAGTGTAGTAGTAGAAATAAAAATGAAACGAAATGTTAATAGTCTTCTAGAAAGAACAAGTTTTACAGACAACAGAGCAGCCACAAGCATGGGTGCCCATATAGGGGGGCAGGGGGGGCTCTTGCCCCCCCCCTGGCTGAATGATGCTGCCTTATTTTTATATTTTTGTTCTGAGATTTCTATTATATAGCATTAATAATTTAGCAATTAGACGAAGTTTGCCCCCCCCCTGGAATTCAGCTTATGGGCGCCCATGGCCACAAGCCATCTCTAAAGATATATGTTGAAGTTAAATCATCTACAAAATTGGCAAAATTCATCCAGCAAAAGGATCAATAAACTGATCCTTCTTCTATAACTTTCAAAATGTTCAGCAATAGCCTTAAGAGGCATAATTAGCAAAGGTCACCTAATTAAAAGCTAATTAAAAGCAACAAAGCACACATAAACTAGAACGTTTTTATTATGTAAGTAGTCCCTACTGATTTTTCAGCAAGACTCATAGTATGTGCAGAATATTTTTTATGTTATCGAGCAAATAAAAGAAAGGCAACAAAGATATAAAATGTTAAAGTAAGGAAATTTAACAAACCTGAACTCCGGAAGATTATAGAAGCCTCCTGTTTGCATTTTTTTACTGAAAGTGACAAGATCTGCAGGATAGTCAAGATTAAAATGCTCATGACACCACATTTTCCCTGTAGGGCCACCTCCGGTTTGCACCTCATCGATTAACAGTGCTGAGCCGTACTGTAAAATGAGTGGTATATTCAGTGTTGTAGAAAAATAAATAAAAAAATAATTATGGCCACAGGAGATGACACAGGAGATAAAGACACAGGAGATGATCAAACGGGCATACCTGGGTATTCTTTCTTTAAAACTCCTTGCTTGTCATGGTGTCCCAACCCCCCACCTATTGCGTATATTTCTTACATTTGTCAGACCGCTGGTAGAATATGCTTGTCCCGTTTGGCATTACGGCCTGACTTCGGACCAGAAGGACTGCCTGGAAAGGATCCAATACCGAGCTCTTCTGGTAGTGTCTAAATCCCCCAAAGTCCCCTATTGCTCCCTTTCAAAACTCTTTGGACACACCGTGATGAATTGTGTTTTTAATTTAGTGTCGGTATTTTCGAAAATCCACAGCTTCGTGAAATCCTCCCCCCTGAGTATCTCCCTTCACGCCAAAGCCTCCCGCGACATGTAGCTCAACCGGTACCAAAAATTCAGCCAGTACCCGCACAGCATATTCGGTACGCAAGTAGTTTTCTTCCCTCGTTCGTCAAGCATTTCAATTCTGCACCCATTCGTCAATAATAGTATATATTTATTTGCTTTATTTCATTATTCTTTTATTTGTTTGATTCTGTTTAGTTTGAATCTGTGATATTTCGAATCAATGTATATTTTTGTATGACGATGGCTATGGATGTGATTTTCATATGTTTTATATGTTTAGTGCCTTATTATGACAAGAACTGCCGCCAGTCGGCATGACCGTGTAAAGCGCTTCAAAATAAAATAATTTTGTATTTATTATTTTATGAATTTTATGCAGCTTGTCTTTATCAGTATTCGTTTAAAATTGTATGTTTAATTTGTTTTATATTACTCGAGGCGACGAATATGGCCCACACGTTTCATTTGCATAGCCTCCCGGTTTTTCTACAATAAGCCAGTGCACTTGCGCCCTGTGGAGATTTTAGAAACTATACCAAGCGTCCCAAAATTGGAACTTGTGTTTCTTTTTATGATCAATAAACATTCCTTTTCTTACTTTTCTTTTCAAGTTCTACATATTTTCAATAGGGTTTCAGGATTTAGACAGAATGGAAGCTTGACTTTTCACAGATATACCAACTTTGACTATAAGTTTATTGACTTGTGTATTTATATTTAACAAAAAAGAATCACATTTTTTTCTTACGTTTCTCTTCAATGACCTTATAGTTTTTAATGGGCATCAGGCTTCAGATTGAATGAAAGTTTGGCCTTTCTAATACATACAACTTTTGACTAGATGTTGCCTCCCCCTCTCCCTGATGAATAAAAAGCAACAAAAATGTCAGATTCAAGAACATGAAAATGCACTTTAACGCTAGCCACCCCCGAAGCAGTTGAGCATTTTACTACAGGACTATGACTGGTTAAACGTAAAATGTCTGTTTCTAGATAATGTGCAATCAACTGAACTTGTCCTGGATTTTGGAATTGTTTTTTTTATTCATCAGGGAGAGGGGAGGGGGAAACTTATATCAACATCGACTTTTCATTGGACGTTTGTTTCGATTAGGAGATGTTGGAAAGTTTCTAAAATCTTCACAGTGCAGAAGCACACTGTTCAGGGCCGTATCCGGGATTTTTTCTGGGGGGGGGGGGTGGCTTTACAAAAAAAAACTTAAAAAAGCGCATCAAAAATTAGTCTATATTCCCTTTTGTTACGTTTTTACAAGTCAGACAAACACTTCAGAGGTTGAATCCCCCCCCCAACCTCCACCGGATACGGCCTTGACACTGGTCAAAAATAATGGAACAGGGTGGTTACTTCGTCAAAATGACTGTGGAATGTGTGAACCATATTCATCACTCTGTAACTGTGAAGGATCATACTGAAAACTTGTATTATATACTACTACTACCGCTATTACTAACAACTCATTGCTGCACCATGCCCCATGAGGCTAAAACAGCTACATACACTCCTCTCCCATCTCAGTCTATTCACAACCTCCCTCTTTACCCTCTCCGAAGAAGTATCATCTCCTTTAAATCTTTAATTACAACCTCCTCGAGCCCCATTCGGGGATGACGATTTTCGTTTGACCCTAGATGGTTGGCCAACAGGAACGATCTTTGGCAATCTACCATCTTTCATCGGCAGAACGTGTCCTAGCAATCTCAACGGTGATACAATGACAACCAACAAATTTGTAAAGAGAGCTAAATCGAAAGAATAAAAGAAAATGAAACAATTAAGAGAACTCAATCAGTAACCTGTAATATATTATAACTAATTCCGAGTCAGTGGGCGCTCTTTTTCTATCAATCCAACGCTTTTCAACCTTGAGCTCGGTAAGCTATGCGAGCTGGGGATACCTTTTTGGTACAACTAATGGGTAAATAGCAGGTTCAAACGATGCCTAAAGAAGATTTTATTCCACCTGCTGACATTTTGTGACTTACCAGAGTGTAATTAGTTTGTTAACCTTTCGTATACAAAATGGTTAGACAAGGATTAGTCCTGAATGCAAATTAAGAGTCTTTTCTAATTAAACTAAATGTGGAAGGTGCAATTTTTTTTTCATCCAGGAGCTGAAAAGTGTGCTCTTTCAATTTTCATTCTATGTTGAATGAAGATTGGTTGTCTCAACTGTTCTTCTAAGGATACTTCTAGCCGGCAGGTAAACCCCTTAGAGTCACCTGTTTTTATCTTCTCCTCGCATCCATCGGTCTATGGATTCAAGAGTTAGGATGCTCATTATCCTCATGGGGATTAACACCGAATCTCCACTGACCTTCTCATAGAGGATGAATTCGATTTCCCCCAACCTCCATTACAAAGAGACATTCCCCTCGGGAAGTGACTTGTCAGACAGAGAGCAGTACTCAAATTTTTATAGACCCCTTTTTTACTTTCGGCAACCCCAGTGACAACTTTCACCACATTTCACAAGGGGTGTCAGTTCAGACGAAACTTCACCCGTCTGCATATGATGCAACGTGTCAGAATAGGATTTGCCCCTATGAGCCAGCTCCCCTTAGGGACAGTTAAGAATTATGGCACGCCAGGCCGAATTTACCACGATAAAATCTTAAAATCTCACACCAGAAACTGCTGCTGTGGATTTAGGAATTAAATATCTAGGCTTATCCTTTTTAATCATTAATCCCGACAACATTCCCCCTCCCTTTTCACCAAGTAAGAAGGATTCATAGCATTTTAGCGTCCCCTCAGCGGGAGTTAATAATTTAGCAGTAACTAATCTGGCCAAGCAAATAACCCAGTCCAATTCATCCAATAGGACTAAAAAATTCAACCAGTGTCAAGTCAGGTTAGTGAGAAGGCTACCAATAGTCCTGTCAAAATCTTAGCAATGATGGAAAATCAATAATCTATGGATCAAAAGCTTAGAACAAAAAATATTGCTAATAATGACGAAAAGTTGCTGAGCCCTCACCTTTCCAAAGTTACATATCCTTCAGAGTTTGTAAACTCTGAAATTCTTAGTTGATAATTGTAGATCTAGGCCCTGACCTTTCCAAAGTGACACATCCTTCAGAGTTTGTAAACTCTGAAATCCTTAGCTGATAATTGTAGATCTAGGCCCTGACCTTTCCAAAATGACACATCCTTCAGAGTTTGTAAACTCTGAAGTTCTTAGCTGATAATTGTCAATATTGTCAATAATCATGACAATATAATTGTCAATAATTATGTAAATATTTGTACCGTTTTTTTTTCCAGTGGTCGTTGTTTTGGTTGCCCTGACGCTCTTGTTAAGGTGCCTCCCTCTTTTTGTCTACCCCCAGTAAGAAAACTGCACCAGTTTGTAAAAGGTGAAAATTGTAAGAAATCTTCTTCCCTCTTTACCAAAATTTTTCTAGTGCACCGTATCCGTGGAAGCATCTCCTATCGAAAGTCTTCAAATACTGATCAGCAATTAACAAACCCTTCCCAATCATCAATTTTACCAAACTTCTTTTTAATCAGCTCCTACTCTCCGCGCTTGGACAAGAGCTATCCTCCTCGTTTGGATATTATACCCAGACCTTAAAAACGTCAGTCCCCACCACTCCTTCTCTAACTTTGGTAAATAATTTACCTTCTTACTACATACTTCCTCCCCCATACATACGGAGTCCTTATGCCTTCCCTACTCTCCCACAAACCAACGATTTCGTGACAGACCTGAATCCTCATTCCCACAATGCCAGCTACCAAGTAACAGCCGGTTAGTAGATTATCCCCATGCTGCTACTGTTCCCTGCCAAACTAACAGTACCTAAGAACACGTTCCTCTTAAAACCCCCACCATAATCCTGCTTCCCAAACAATTTCATCCCAAATAGACAGCTCTCCTCTCCCAGTTTGACGCTCCTCTCATTGTCACCTGGCTACCACAATTAACAAAAAGAAAAAAAAAACAGCTCGTTTCAGCAATCGTTTTACTTTCCCTAAGTGCCTTGCTAAAAACGCCGACAGCTTTAATTTTGACCAATATAATGAACTAGAGGCCCAGTCTCAGGTGCACAAAATTAATGTAAAAGCCGACAGAGGTCCAAGCACAGAATCCTGACCTATTGGAAATTAATAACCGCTCCCAATTCATAGAAGTTCATCCTATGACCACCCCCTAGATAAAGAGGGAGGCAAAATGTTATTATTTTTACGCAATCATCTTTTCCCCAAATTAATTCATACCCCCAACCTTTCAGATCATGATGAAATCCTCTGGGCAAGTGTAAGACCCAAAGTTTTACCATGTCCTTTCCAATTGATTGTGTTTTGCGGTTTTTACTACTCCCAAAATTAAAACTGCACAAACACAGCGGTTCTACCAGCAACTGCACAGTAGCGCCGACTTTGACTTTGTGTTCTATAAATTCCCGAGCGCCGGTATTTTTCTAGTAGGTGATGTTAATGTTCTAAAATTACATTCGTTTTGTAATTCCCTTAATTTACAACAAATAATGAAAATACCAACAACCAAAGAAAATTCTGCCCTGGATTTGATTTGCACAAATATGCATACTTTCTATTGCCCACAAGCCCCTTTACCTCCTTTAGGGGGAATCTATAATCTTTGTTTATTATTGAAATTTCCGGTTTTAATCAAACATTTTCTATTGCTGAATTCTCCTATCAGCCAATTTCCAATGACGGCCTTGTCGATTTTGCACCTTGGATTATAAATAAAAATTGACTGTCTATCATGGGAAACGATGATATTAATGATAAAGTCAAAATACATAGACTTCTTCCCTCAGAAAAAAGTAAAATATGTTCTACTGACAAACTGTACATTAAAGCTAATTGAAAACTTAATTAGAATTAAATTTAATCTGCTTAAGTATGGGAAAACGTCCGAAGCGAAACCGCTGCGTAAAGATATTAAAAATGAAATACGTAATAATGCCTTTTAATATTATAAGCATCAAATGATAGGTTTGTTTTCTACAAGCCAAAAACAATGGCATAAATCTCTAAAAAAATTGTTGGAAAACACAATTTTATAATTCACACTCCTTATAATTCCCTTAATTTCCCTGTTATTTTGCTCTTAGACGTGGAGACAAAAAAAAAAACACAAAAAAAAAAACGTAAAAACTGCAGCACTTTTCCGCTTGACATTCCCTAACTGTTAGAAATTCAGTTTTATTTTCCCATTGAAAAAAGAAAGGTAACAAGCAAGATTTCATGGTGTCCAAGCCATTACACTGACTCCCGTTTATTCCAAATTACATGAAAGCTTTTTAGCTAAGTGGTTGAAAGTAATGATAATTCCAAATATTAGCCAGAAGCAATTCGAGAACCTATGCTCTAGGTTCTCAACCTAGATCGAACCGTGTTAACCGAGAACCTATGCTATGTTACTTGGGTCGATATTATAGCAGTAGACTTATAAAGAGGTTTTGATTTAATTAACCACATTAAATTGGTAAAAGAACCTTTCAATGAATTTCATGTTGACCGCTTTTTAACTGGAATAATTGCGTCTTTCCTCTCAAATAGGAAACGATTTTTCAAATACCTTAATTTATATTTTGATCTCCTTCCAATTTACAAGTGTTTCCCAGGGAACCCTCTTAGATAAATTTTTTAAAACCTTAGTGTCGATTTCCCGGATAGACGAAAATTTGCTGATGATCTAACTGTCTTAAAGAAATGTTTGAAAAGTTTAAAAAGTAGCCCAATGGATATTCTGGAACATGTATCAGATGAAGGTGTTACTAATAAAATGACAGTCAACCTTTTGAAGTGAAACATTTTAGCAATCGATTTCCTTAAGACTCCCCCTTCTTTTACCAACCCAATACTCCCTAAAATGTCACTTAGCATTATGAAATTACTGGGTGTTACCATCTCAAGCGACTTAAAATCGGAATATCATATTAATGACATTTTAAAACAAGCAAATTCCACATTTCCCCTCCTTAAACTCCTAAAAAAGTTAAATATCCTAAATAGCATTGTTTGAAAATTTTTCTCTTATTTTCATGCCTAATCCTTGATTACACCTGTCCTGTTTGACATCCTGGTATCACCAAAGAATTGTCAGCAAGAATAGAGGCAGTCCAAAAAAGATTTCTAAGAATTATCTTCAATGAAGGTAAAGTCTCTTATATCTCCCTTCTTCAAAGAGCCAATCTAGTCACCCTCAAGAAAAGAACAAAATTTTCTCTGCGTTTCGCCGACAATGACCTCAATTACCCCCGACAAATCCCCTTTCCCCTAGTCAATTTCCTCCTCTTCGACCTCATCTCCCTCGTTCAATGAAATCCCCCTTCTTACTCCAATAAAATTTTCCATTGAAAGACATTTTTCCTGTACATAATTTTGTCCTGATTTGTCCTGTACATAGTTGATATGTTAAAAGTAAGGTCCTCCCCACTTTTCATTTTAAAATTGTTTAATGTTTATTTTGTAAAATTTGAGCTTTCCTTATGTAGTTTTTTTTTACTAAATTGTAATTTGTTGGTTTTAGTCAAAACAGTAATCTGCCTGTGTTTTTATTTGGTTTATTCCCTTTTCGTTTTGCGAGCTTTAATCATTTTGACATTTTTCACACCCTTCTTGACATTTTGACAATTTTTTTCTGAATGTTACATTTGCGTGTTTCTTTTTCATTTTGTGTGTGTGCTTCTTGACACTAAATGGCGAATTCGGCCGATCTGGCTTTTGATAGCCATTTTTCGGAAATGAAAATATTATTTTATAATAACCGTTGAATTATATTTCGTCAAAATTGTCTCATACAGGCCTTGGCGCTGACCATGATACAAACTCTCTTCATGTTATTGGGTTAATAGAGCAGTTTCTCAAAATTAGATATTTTTTTTCTGTTTAAATACCGATAAATTATCTGTTATACCTGACACATCGTAGATGAGTCAAAATGGTAGAGAGCAAAAAAAAGAAAAACATTTTCGACGGTTTAAACTCTTCTAATTTTTTGCCTTTACTATTTTTCATTATGAGCACCAGTGGAAAAAAACTCCCCTTTCTAAAAAGTATTCTCCCCTTGAGTATACAAAAATGTTCAGAAGATGTGTGTTCAATTTTTTTTTTTTTTTTTTTTTTGGCCACTAAGTGAAAGACTGCCAAATGGCGTATATTATATCATGGACATTTAAGAAGTAGTGATCGGTTTACCCTACAATGAACCTATCCTGTTTCAGCGCATCAAACTCGATCACACATGTTCAACTCAGAGGGAATAGAAAACACAGAAAAGTGCATCTTAGGCTAAAATGTGTCCTTTTCACTCTACGGGGCAAAGTCCTTTGAGTTTATCCTGGAGGACAAACCTCGACTAAATACAGATAAAGGATCTAAAGTCAAACTGGCCAGTCATGACAAGACAAAGAGAACAAGAATCAAACGAATATTTTGCCCGTATATAACAATGCGTCTTTAGCGCAGAAAAAAAAAAAAAAAAAAAAAAAAAAAAAAAAAAAAAAAAAAAAAACCCAACTAGAATCTAAAACTAAAATAATAAAAAAATTTAATATATAGAACTAAAAGACACTAACTAATATATATATATATATATATATATATATATATATATATATATATATATATATATATATATATATATATATATATATATATATATATATATATATATATATATATATATGTATATATATATGCATATATATACATATTATATATATATATAAAATAAGTATATATATATATCTGCATATATATAGTATATATATATATATATATATATATATATATATATATATATATATATATATATATATATATATATATATATATATATTAGTTAGTGTCTTTTAGTTCTATATATATTTTAATTCTAATATATATAACAAGGCGTCTTCAGCGCAGAAAAAAAAAAAAACCCCAACTAGAATCTAAAACTAAAATAGTAAAAAAATTAAAATATATAGAACTAAAAGACACTAACTAAAGTATATATATATATTAGAGTCATATACATATATATATATATATATTATATATATATATATATATATATATATATATATATATATATATATATATATATATATATATATATATATATATATATATATATATTAATATTAGACACTATATATTAGACATATATATTAGACACTAACTAATATATATATTAGTCTGTATATACAATTATATATTTGTTAGTCTGTTTTAGTTTTATATATATTTCTATTTTTATATTATTTTAGTTTTAGATTTTAGCTGATTTTTTTTTTCTACGTTGAAGACGCCTTTTTATATACGAGCGAAATATTTGTTTGATTATTGTTCTCTTCGATTCCTTCTACTAGCCATAGACCATTTCTAGATTAATTTCTTTGTTTTACCTAAATAGAAGTACATGCCAGGGCAGCCACAAAGAAGTAAATCTTTAAAGTCTCATATCAACCACAAAATGACCTGACGTCAGACAGAATAAAAATAATTAAATTGAGTAGACAAATTAACGATAAAATCGAAGTGCAAAATGGAACCTTTTTAGCAATTCTTTGCAGATTTCTGAAAAACTCGGGCGAAGCATGATTATCTCCTCCTTCAGCTTGGATTGGTTCCACGATTATTCCAGCCACTGGCTTATCATTTTTGTTATACTTCACAATTAATTCCTCAACCTATTAGAAATAGACGGAGAAAAAAAAAACATTAAAAAACACGAAAAACTAAAAAAAAACACTAAAAAATATCAATAAATACTAATGTCTAACTAGAAAAAGAATATAGTAGATATTCAAAACTTTATAACACTATTGAAACTAAACAAAGTTACTTCAAACGATTTTAGTGCGTGTGTCATTTCTTTCCAGATGGCAGAGACATTATTAACATTTTATCTTACTTAATTTTTTTTACGAATATTAGAGGTGGCAATTATTTCCCTTATTACACAGTCTTGGTTTTCAATTCAACTAAATTTATTTAAATAAAAAAAGATAAAACATAACACCAATAATAATAAGGATCATGGAAGCGAACTTGTTGATGACCATAACAACAAAAAATTGAAAATGAACAAGAGAGAAAAAAAGAAAAAACTGAAAAAAATAGAAAACACGGGTAAATTAAAGCAAATTGATTAAAAATTTAGAGATTTATAATATCAAAGTTTAGTAACATTGTTATACAGCGTGCGAAAACTTGTAGATAGCTCGATACTGGAGGGTATTATATTCCATTGAAGTATAGATTTATAAATGGGGGATCGCTGGGTGGAGCTAGAGACACACTTGGGGACAACAAAGGAACGGTTGGATGAACGGAGACATAGGCCTTCAGAATTATTGCAATTAAAATAAGATAATAATTGGGGAGGAAGGTTTTTATGGTAAGCGGAGTAGCAAAGGGATAAATTTAATTTTTTAATGATTTGTTCAAAAGGGATAATACCAAAATCGGAGAACAAGTCCTGAGTGGGATATAGTCGGGCAGCCGAAAAACTGCTTTGATGGCACGGTATTGGGCAGATTTTAATTTATTGGTAACTGACGGATAAGTGTTGCCCCGAACAGATCCTCACTATGAGATATATGGCTAAATAAAAGAGCAATAAAGGGTGACAAGGATATCAGGGGGAAGAAAATTATTCACACGATTAATCATACTTACCTGTCGCAAGATTATGGCTCTGATGCAGGATACATGAGTTGCAAATGATAGAGAGGAGTCTATGTGGACACCAAGAAACTTGGCAACTTCGACCTGCGGGAGGAGATTGGTGGAATATTTTAGGCCAAGTGCTTGCTGAGCTTCATTTTTTTTGTAAGGGTTCGAAATAATACAACCTGACTTTTCTTGCTGTTAATGGTCATGCAGTTAACGAGAGACCATTCCTGTACTCTATTCAGAAGGATTTGAGCAGAGGTGACGACGGATGGTAAATTAGGGCCGGTGATGAAAAAGTTGGTATCGTCAGCAAAAAGTACTGGGTGCACTGATGGACCCAGGACTGTAACCAAATCATTAATATAAAGGAGAAAAAGTATTGGACCAAGAACAGAGCCTTGCGGGACGCCCCTCCGGACAGGTAGGGGATGCGAGGTCATGCTGCCCAGACTCACACTCTGTACTCTACCAGAGAGGTAGGAGCCGAACCATGAGAAAGGAATTCCACGAATCCCTATGTTCTAGAGTTTACTTAATAAAACACTGTGATCAACCATGTCAAAGGCCTTAGAAAGGATTCTTGCTAGGGTGTACTGACTCGGAGGGGGAACAGGAGTTAGCATTTGGAATATTGGTGAAATAATTATTAAAAGCATCCGGTACTGAAATTGGGTAAATTAATCTGCCACTGATGTCCTTAAGGTTAATAGGTATAGATCTTGAATTCCTTTTTTTTTTTAAATAATTTCATTTATTGTTGACCAAATTTTTTGCAAGTTCCCTTTGGAGTGAGTGGTTTTTGAATAATAATAATTTTTTTTTGCTTCACGGATGAGTTTGGTATATAAGTTTTTGTAATTTTTATAATTAGTTAGGTCAATAACGCTACTGGTTTTGCAAACTAACTTATATAGGTCATTTTTACAGTATGAAGAGATTATCAGGCAATTGGACATCCAGGGGTGTATATAGGTAGTTTTTCGGTTTGATTTACAGACTGGAAAGGTTGAACTGATAAGATCACTCAGTCCCTGTGTAAAACCATTTGTGGCTGAATTAACATCATGACAATCCAAATCCTTTGACCAGTCAAATGATTTTAAGCGATCCGTGAACCGGTTCATATTCACAGTACTATATATTCTATTAGACGTAGGGGTATTAGTTCTAGGGTGTTTAGTAGTTGGTTGGAAGGGTAGGGAGAGATAGATTGGAAAGTGGTCTGACACGTCAGAGAATATAATTTTGGAGGACAGGTGGTTTTCCAGGGAAGTGGATACAAAAATGTTATCAATTAGAGTAGCGGTAGACCTCATAGGATCAACTCTAGTAGGAAAAAGGATTGTTGGAAGACGACCACTTAAGGTAAATGTTTCAAAGAAGGTATCACAATCATTATTACTGCTAACATTTGGTAAATTACAATTAAAGTCCCCAAAAACTATTGCCTTCTTTTGTGGTAAATTAATAAAACTAGAAAAGTCATCAAAAGGATTACAAAAGAAAGGTGTCGGAAATGAGGGTGGTTTATAAAACAATGGAAAAAGTAAAAGAATTGTCGTCAACACTTATATCAACATTTATTGAATAAATGCATCTATTATTTATAGGTTGCGAAAATAAGGATTCACAGTCTAATAGCCTGGTGAATTTTAGACTTGACCGGATGGAAAGAGAAATGCCACCAGAGGACTTGGTTAATTTTCTTTCAATATGAATAACTTGAAAGCTTGGGAGTGAAAATTCATTAGTATCATCAATTTCTGAAAACCATGTCTCCGTTATTCCAATTACGTCGAAAGGGTAGTAACCATTAATTAAAATAAAATCTTTAAAATTAGTCCACTATCTCTTATGCTTCTGATGTTAAAGCAGATTATATTAAGTTTGGTCTCTTTCATTAGCTTAGGTTTTGAATTTTTTACAAAATCAAAAGTGTCGAGACATTCAAAATTTAAATTGCTAAAGGGGCTATCAGGGCTAGCTAAGGGGTTGTTGCGCAAATTATTTTGGTCATCCTAATAGTTAAAAACAACATTATTGCACAGTGATACTTTCGTGAGAAACGTAAAACCTTGCATAGTATACATTTAAATATCCATTGTGGTCTAAGTTTCATCATTTGCTTGATTTGAATATTGAAATTCTTCTTCAGCCGACGAATTATCGTTGGTAGTAATTTTGGACTGGGATGGAAAGTTGGCCGTTTTTTTATTAGATTCCATTCTTTTTACTAGGGCAGTGGCACCGAGGTGATTTTCAGTTAAGTCAACAGGCTTAACTAGCTTCGATGTAGACTAGCAATCTATGTACTTTTTGATGGAAGATAGTTGAGCTATGGCTGTTTGCAAGATGTCATCACCTAGGAGTTTGGTGACAGCTTTCTTCTAGAGAATATTTTTGGTTTCTCCTGGTTCATTACTAACCTCAATTAAGTGACTGACATGTGAGATAAGTTGCAAGTCTTTGCCATTCTGGGCAACTTTCGGACGCCCCTAGTGGGAGGCAGGATGTTGAATTAAATTGAGATCCGGCCTAGGGTTAATAATTAATAACTTGGGTAAGAAGATTGTATGCCTCTTTAAAAAATGCTACTGTCTGTGCATCTACTACAACAGCGGTTGCTTGGCTTCTACTGGGCCGATGGGATGTGGGTTTCCAAGGGGTTCTTGAAGCTACAACTGAGTAGGGTAGGTTCATTTTATCCGATGTTCTAAGGATTACGACTCACTTTTGGTGAGCAGAGCAAGATTGTTTTTGGAGGGCTGTGTGTCCCTTACGGTTACAATTTCTGCAGAAAGGGTCTGACTCAGGGCATTCACTAATAGCGTGGCCTGTTTTCCCACACTTATGGCAAGACGGATTGGACTGTTTGCAGTTTTTTGCTGTGGCTATGGGCCAGACGAGTAGAGCTTTGTAGGGGCTTAGGCTTATAAATCTTATAAAAAAGGGACATACTGTACAAGAATTTTTTTCTGCTTAGCTCAGCTTTGCAGGAAATGAGGATTGAACGGCTTGGGTGAAGGACTCCTTCTTTGTTTAAACTTAGGCTTATTGCAGTTGAAGGATTTATGAGAAGGCCTGAAGAATCTATTAGTTCGGTTTTTATTTCCTCCACTTTTACACTGGTATCAACACCATAAAGCACATACTTGTGTAACTTTTCCACATTTTTTTTGTGGCTAAAGTTTTCGAGCCATCAAGAATTATTTCTTTGTATTTTGACAGGACATGATCTACCGCCTGAGAAGACGTAAAGTAAACATCAATAGACTTGTTCTGCTTGAAAACAAGTTCAAAATTTACCTTGGCGATCAGAAAAACAGCTTTCCTAATTTGCATTATTCGATCTTTTGAAAAGGGTTGGCCATTGATTTTCTTGATTGAGGCAGTATAATAATTGGGATAATCTGCACTACTAGTTTCTGGGACACTTGAAGGGAGGGGTTGCATTATCACTGGCGATTGAGTTTCATCCTTTTTCCTCTTTTTGCCAGGCGTCTCACCTCTTTCATTAGAGTTAGTTGTGGCTAATGCCTGAATTCCTGATAGGTGGCTAACTGTTTTCGACCGCGTAGTTGGGGTTCTAGAAAGAGTTTTAGAAGGAGGTTGGAAGGGCGACTAGCCAAGGGTTTCAGTGGGAGTACCTTTCTCGGGTGGTAGCCGTGGGGGCTGCTTTTTTCCCGACATTTATTATGACGAGACACTACATATTCACGAACTGTTAATCAGTCTTAATTCAAAGTTACTTGACCAATAGTAAATATTCAGTTATTGAACTAGATTATTCACTATGATAAATAATAACTTACTTTGTGTGAAGTGAACAATCCCTCACAATTAAATCCACAAGTTAATTGCGCAATCTAACACAGTACAGTACAAAAGATAATCCGATTAGGTTTATAAGTTAGTTCCTTTTAGTTCAGATACTAAACTCATACAGCTTTCTAAACATTTTCTTATTGTGATTTAGTTTTGGTAGGCATAAAGGAAGGTAATCACAAGCTCAGGCACCGGAATTACCAACCGTCGACATTATTTCACTAAACTTAAAAATTACGCCAAAAATACAATATATTATTGTGCCAAACGTAACAAAGTGTACTGTATAAAATCGTTATGAGTTATTTTGCAATTCCTTTTCATTCATAGAATGTAATCCTGAAGGGACCATTTTGTAAAAAATATACCCCATCTAATATTGTAAATTGGATTATTTAAATAGGCTCCTTGAAGGGCAATTATTCCTATAAAATGTGAGCCATTGATGCCAATGCCATTAAATTTCAATTTGTAGCTCTAATTAGTAACGCTAATTTCTAAATTAGAAATTAGATTATAAATCTAATTTCTATTTTCGAAATCTAATTTCTAAGTTAGAAATCGAATCTCTAATTTCTAAAAATCTAATTTCGATTAGCAACCCATCAAATATTAAGCATGCAGTCGATGCGGATTTTACCAATTACGATATGAACTCACTTTCTATCTGCCTTGCTTTTCTAATCGTAAAAAAAAAACAATGTATGTTTGCTTGCTATTTTTTTCGTGTATCAGCAAAATGTGCTATGTTTTTCTATCATGTTCAAACAGTTCGTGGTAAAGAACTGTAAGTAAGGAGCGACCCGGCTCAATAGTAACCGAAACTCTAAAAAAAGAAATTTTGATACCAATGGATACATCAAAATAATCAAATTTTAATGCTGATTCCAAATATGTAATTCTCATCAAGTTTAGTCTTACCCATCAAAAGTTACGCGCCTGATAAAATTTGCCTTATTTTCGAAAAATTGGGGAAACACCCTCTAAAAGTCATAGAACCTTAATGAAAATCACACCATCAGATTCAACGTATCAGAGAGCCCTACTGTAGAGGTTTCAAGCTCCTATCTGCAAAAAATCTGGAATTTTGTATTTTTTGCCAGAAGAAAGATTATGGATGCGTGTTTATTTGTTTTTGTTTTTTTTTCCCAGGGGTGATCGTATCGACCCAGTGGTCCTAGAATATTGTGGGAGGGCTTATTCGAACGAAAATTAAAAGTTCTAGTGCCCTTTTTAAGTAACAAAAAAATGGAGGGCAACTAGGCCCCCTCCCACGCTTATTTTCTTCCCAAAGTCACCCGATCAAATTTTGAGATAACCATTTTGTTCAGCATGGTTGAAAATATAATAAATATGTCTTTTAGGATGACTTAATCCCCCAAAGTCCCCGGGGGAAGGCTGAAAGTTATGAACTTACCCAGTGTTTGCAGATAGTATTGGTTATTGGGAAGTATACAGACGTTTTCAGGGGGGATTTTTTCTGGTAGTGGGGGGTGGGTCAGGGGTTATGTGGGAGGATCTTTCCATGGAGGAAGTTTTCATGGGGGAAGGGAAGTTGCTATGAAGGGGACGTCGGATTTCCCAACATTATTTAAAAAAACGATCAGAAATTAAATTAAAAAAACAAGTTTTTCAACTGAAAGTAAAGAGCAACATCAAAAATAAAAACGAACAGAAATTATTAAGTATATGATTGGGTTCGCCCCCTAGTATATACCTCGCTCTTTATGCCACAGAGTTTTTAGTACTTTCAAAAGAGCTATTTATTCTAATTAACGGTCTTTGTGATTAAGGGGTCATTTTTAAAGAATTGGAACAAAATTTGAAGTTTAGCGTAGAGAGCGAGGTATTGACTAGGGGGCGAATCTACTAATATACGTATTAAAAAATATGAATATAAAAGTTCGTTATGTAAGTTACGAATTGTCTCCTCCTCAACGCCTCGCTCTTTACGCTAATGTTAGACTATTTCTCACAAAGTTATTTTTTAAACAATAAAAAAATTTAGCATCAAGAGCGAGTCGTTGAGGAGGGGACAGCCCCTTTCATATACGGAATAATTTCTGTTCGTTTTCAGTTTTAATGTTGCTTCTTACTTTCAGTTAAAAAAAAATTGTTTTTTTATTTAATTATAATAATAGTATGACCTATCTAAAAAATAAAAATACGTTAAAAGGAAACTTTCCAGTGAGAACAGATTGCCATCTGTAGTTGATTAAATAAAAAAAACAAGTTTTTTAAACTGAAAGTAAGGAGCGACATTAAAACTTAAAACGAACAGAAATTATTCCGTATATGAAAGGGGCTGTCCCCTCCTCAACGCCTCGTTCTTCACGCTAAAGTTTTTTATTGTTTTAAAAAATAAAGTTGTGTGACAGAGTCAAACTTTAGCGTAAAGAGCGAGGCGTTGAGGAGGGGACAGCCCTTTCATATACGGAATAATTTCTGTTCGTTTTAAGTTTTAATGTCGCTCCTTACTTTCAGTTTAAAAAACTTGTTTTTTTTATTTAATTTCTGATCGTTTTTTAGTTAATGCAGCTTTTATTTGTATAAAAATTTTACTTTTCTTTTGCTAAATGGATGTCTTTACAAATTAACTTACGTAACTAACTTCTATATTCGTATATTTTTCTTCTGGCAAAAAATACAAAGTTGCAGATTTTTGCAGATATGAGCTTGAAACCTATGTAATAGGGTTTTCTGATACGCTGAATCTGACGGTGTGATTTTCATTAAAATTCTTTCACTTGTAGGGGATGTTTCCCCCTCTTTAAAAAATCGAGTAAATTTTCTCAGGCTCGTAGCCTTTGATGAGTAATACTAAACTTAATAAAATTTATATATTTAGGATCAGCATTATAAACACATTCTTTTGATACATTTATTGACATCAAAATTTCGTTTTTAAAAGTTTCGATTACTATTGAGCCGTATCGCTTGTTTTTTTATTGTTTTTTTTATTACGTATATGTTATTACTTATATGAAGGGGTTCTCCCGTTAGTCAATACCACGCTCTTTACGTTAAAAGTTAAAAAAAATTTTGATTCAGAAACCCCTGAATCATAAAGGCCGTTTAATTAGAATAGATAGCTCTTTTGAAAGCACTAAAAAAAAACTATAGCGTAAAGAGCGAGGTACTGACTTGGGGGAAAACCCCCTCATATGCCTTATAATTTCTGTTTGTTTTAAGTTCTAATATTCCTTCTTACATTTCAGTTGAAAAAACTTGTTTTTTTTTATTTAATTTCTGATCGTTTCTTAAATAATGCTTGGAAATCCGGCTCCCCCTTCATAGAAATGTCCCTTACCCCAAAAAAACATCCTCCACGAAAATATTCTCCAGAGTAACCCCCTCCTCTAGCCCCCCCTCCAGAAAAAATCCTTCCTGAAAATGGTTGTATACTTCCCAATAACCAATAAATAATACTGGCAAGTCCGGCGCCCCCTTCATGGCAATTTCCCTTCCCCCATGAAAACTTCCTTCATGAATAGATCCTCCAACATAACCACCGACCCACCCTTCCCTCCCACTACCAGAAAAAAACCTCCTGAAAACTTCTGTATACTTCGTAATAACCAATACTATATGTTAACATTGGGTAAAGTTCATAACTTTTAGCCCTCCCTCTGGAAACTTCGGGGGATTAAGTCATCCTAAAAGACATATTTATCATATTTTAAACCATGCTGAACAAAATGGCTATCTCAAAATTTTGATCGAGTGACTTTGGGAAAAAAATGAGCGTGGGAAGGGGCCTAGTTGCCTTCTATTTTTTTTGGTCACTTAAAAAGGGCACTAGAACTTTTAATTTACGTTCCCATGAGCCCTCCTACAATATTCTAGGACCACTGGGTCGATAAGATAACCCCTGGGGAAAAACAAACAAACAAACAAACAAACAAACAAACAAACAAACAAACAAACACGCATCCGTGATCTTTCTTCTGGCAAAAAATGTAAAATTCCACATTTTTGTAGATAGGAGCTTGAAACCTATACAGTAGGGTTCTCTGATACGCTGAATATGCTGGTGTGATTTTCATTAGGGTTCTATAACTTTTAGGGGGTCTTTCCCCCTTTTTTTGAAAATCAGCCAAATTTTCTCAGGCACTTAACTTTTGATGGGTAGCACTAAACTTGATGAAAGTTATATATTTGAAATCAGCATTGAAATCTGATTCTTTTGATATATCTATTGGTATCAATAACCCGTTTTCTAGAGTTTCGGTTACCATTGAGCCGGGTCGCTCCTTACTTACAGTTCGTTACCACGAACTGTTTGATTCAGGAATGACAGCTATTATTTCGATTAGTCTTAATAGTAAAATGTTATATTGAAAAAAAATTTATTCAAGTTTCGAGAAATATCCTGAAACCTCTGAAATGGCATGGACATCAAAACGAAAATTAGACCACTGGAATCGCGAATGCCGAAAACCCCAAATAAGAAAATTACAACCCTCCACCTTAAACCACAAGGAATATCTTTTTTTGCATGGGTAGCACTAAATTGTCCTCTTTTTTTCTTGGTTTTATAAGATGGAGTCAGTGAATTTCGACTAATTCCACCTTTTATGACCCCCCACCCTCTGCTCTCACTGTGCAATAAAGATCACTATACACTTAAGACGCTGCTTCATTTCACTCGTAAAGCAAATCCTATTTTATCACATTTAATATCATTTCTGCTGCCAGGATACATATTGAAAACGTATTTACAATAATACGAGAAAGAATTAATCGTCTGGAAATTGCACCTATGGAAATTATGTCCTCCATTTCCCATAGGCATCTTTTTACGTAAGATTTCATAGTGAACAGGCAAGCAGATCCTATTCCTCTATAAGTAGACTATCTAGGTAACTCATAGTTCCATAAATAACCCCTATGGAATCCTTTAACTCTCGGATAAATCTAATATTTAAATAAGAAAATTATTCAAGTATTTTATAGTAGCTCCAATACCCTAAGATAGCAGTACAAGTCTTGTACTACAAGACACCGAACTGCGAATATTCCCTTGATTGATGAAAGAGGCATTCGCTCCCATAAAGCTACAATTGTCAAGGGTGAAAAAAAAGAAGAAAAAAACACATTATGGTTGGATGTTTAGAAGGTGCTACCTAGGAGCTTTTAAAAATGCCATTCTTAAACACAGGAGAAACGTCAATATTCATTCTTTATATGTAACTTGATAAATTTTTGCTAGAAAATCACCTGGTATAACCTTCACTACGATTCTTTAATATTTCTGAGCATTTGGGTTTTCTCCTGTCGTTTTGGTCTTTGAAACTTCAAAACAACTAATGAAAGAAAAATTTGTATAGATGATAGCATTATTTTTCTTCAACTTCTGGCTCTCCATTTATTCATGTGATGTAATTTAATTTAATTACGTCAAGAGCGCACCACCTCTTGCTCGATTGATTTTTCATCCGTCCTGGATACAAAATAAGATTTTCAAGGAAAATTTCATATTGATGAGTTGCGTTTGCTTGTTCATCTTGGGAGATAGCATACGCAACGGTTTTCATATTTAGATCCAATCTCTGTTAAAAACAAAGAACAACAATTAGAATAATCCCTATTTTAATTAAATATCCTTCAAAAAGCTATAAGGAATATTTAGTACAAGATAAAAATAAGAACTCCGTGGGCATACTCCTGCACTGAAAAATCTCTAATTCACATCAATTTTTCTACAGCAAAGCCCAAGAAGTGTTTGTTTTCTTATAACTTAGTAACTGTCTTTTTATGTAATCAAATTTGGGTTTCTCGCATTAAACTTGCGGTTCTTAGACCTGGCAGAATAGCCTTCTCAGTGTTCTTGTCTTGTCTTTGCCCCTTTACTGTACATCAGGACCTGATTATAAGACTTTGGGGCCAGAAAAGGAATTCCTCAAGGAGAATTACCTCAGCTAAGCATCGTCTATCCTCTTCTTCATTTTCCCTCAAAAACTCATCAAGAGGATACTTATATTTTGGGAAAGAAGCTATAGGCCAATCAAAGGAGGGAACATCCAATTTATGAATAGGTTTTGAGTGGGTTGTTGAAAGTACTCCAAGTGTTCTTCCGTGAAAACCACCTACAAGCATCAATGATTAAAGATTACATGTTTGAAGGCTTATGGTCCATACTACTGACGAACATAAAAAAAAAAAAAAAAAAATCTAAGTTTTAAGTTTTAGTTAACCAGTTAAGTGGTTGATCTAAGTGGTTCACTTCTAGTATACAAGGAGTTTTTGCATATGGACGTTGCATAACTAGCATAACAATTGATTGATTTCTTTTCAATTTTAAAAAATTCAATACCCCCGGCCGAAACATGTTCCAATTCTCACACACCATTTTGTACCAGTGTTGACGGTGCACACAATATACATAGAAAATTATATTCAAGTATATCAATGATACGAATAGAATATTTTAGTCAGATTTGGGATTTTTCACATTAAATTTGATACAAATGCAAAAGCCTAAAGGTTGATAAGAGGTAAAATCAATGTGACTAAAAATAAAACAAAACACACTTCTTCCTTCTATCAATAAAACTCAAAACAAGAAGTACTTGTCTCAGAACACATACACTACACTCGTATAATTTATGTGAGATATTACTGAGAAAGTAGGCACTTGCAGTGGGTATGTACAATAGTAAAATTATATGCTAATCTTGCACCTTGGCCATCATCGGCCAGGAGATAAACCATTTCTTGCTCATCAGCCCTTCACTGTGGTCAGTGTTAGACCAAAGCAAGGTTTATCATAAGTTCTATATAATTTCAAACATGGATTCAACAGGAATCTACACAATTTAGATGTGGTCTCTTAAATTGTGGATTTCACCAGCCGTTGGCCTGATGCGGAAACATAGGTAGCCTAAATATATTACATACCGAAACATAGACATTAATTTAAAAAAATGAAACTACTAGTAAGTTAAGTAAAATTGACCACAATAAAACCGAACATGTTTTGAATAATTTCCATGGTATTAAAATGCATAAAGGTACTTGTATGATATACTAACCTACTATTCTTCTAATATGTTTCTCTGACGCTCAATCCTAATGAAATATACCAAAGTAAGATAAAAGTGTAATACTTTAGAAAAAAAATTTGGGCTATATATCTACACATTACGGGACTGGGGATAAAGTATAGCGGGTCTGCATGCCTAATGTGTTAGGTACAGTTATTATGCATGTTATGTAGCAAAAATTGTTTTCTAACTTCACACTGTCCGAACACTTTACCCCCACCTCCACCTCTAATGTGCAAATATATAAGTAGAAAGGCCTTATTGACTCCCACGAGAACACCGTGCTGCAACCTACAACTTTTTTTTACACCAAATATGGGCATAGAGTCATTAGGGAGAACACGTTGTTAATGGGGTCAATGACCTAAATTTCCAAGGTCGATGTTGTTGTTGTTGTTGTTTGGCCATGTGCATAGAGTCATTAGGGAGAACACGTGGTTAATTAAAGCGATTGGGAATTTGGAACACCTGTGCTGTCAGTCATTAATCAAATTGTTTCCGGGCAAAGTTTAATAATGTCTGACAGGTACTGTCAATCATTAATCAAATTGTTTCCAGGCGAAGTTTAATAATGTCTGACAGGTGATATCAAGATTGATTGATATGTCACGAAATGGGAATTAATTTGTTGTTTCTAAGGGGAATTATTGATTCAAGAAAGGGGAATTAATTTGTTGTTTCTAAGGGGAATTATTGATTCATGAAATGGGAATTAATTTGATGTTTCTAAGGGGAAGGTGGGGAAGAGATATATTGATTGCGTAATCGAGGGGAGAGAATTCCCGAGAAATTGATTACATAATCGGTAGAACCCTATAAGGAGCTCGTGACGGGAATCCATTTATGGGCATAGAATGACGTAATCAACTAGGACAAATGCATTTCTGAGAAATTGATTACATAATCGGTAGAACCCTATCAGAAGGTCATGACGGGAATCCATTTATGGGCATAGCATGACGTAATCAACTAGGACAAATGGATTTCTGAGAAATTGATTACATAATCAGTAGAACCTTATCAGAAGGTAATGACGGGAATTCATTTATGGGCATAGAATGACGTAATCGACTAGGACAAATGGATTTCTGAGAAATTGATTACATAATCGGTAGAACCCTATCAGGAGGTCCCGACGGGAATCCATTTATGGGCATAGAATGACGTAATCAACTAGGACAAATGGATTTCTAAGAAATTGATTGCATAATCGGTAGAACCCTATAAGAAGGTCTTGACGGGAATTCATTTATGGGCATAGAATGACGTAATCGACTAAGACAAGCAAGTTACTTTCTTAATGTCCCTCCTAAACCCATTTTCCAACTTGAAGTACTTATCTTTTTCACTCACAACTATACTTTACAGCTTTTAGGATACCTCAACACCAAGAAATACTTTTCAAAGACCGTTTCAGAGCAAGTTACTTTCTTAATGTCCCTCCTAAACCCATTTTGCAATTTGAAGTACTTATCTTTTTCACCCACAACTATACTTTACAGCTTTTTGTGTGTCCCAACACCAAGAAATACTTTTCAAAGACCATTTCAGAGCAAGTTACTTTCTTAATGTTCCTCCTAAACCCATTTTGCAACTGGAAGTAATTATCTTTTTCACCCAAAACTACCCTTTTCAGCTTTTGGATACCTCAACACCGAGAAATTATGTTCAAAGACCCTTTCATAGCAAGTTACTTTCTTTATGTCCCTCCTAAACCCATTCTCTAACTTAGAGGACTAATCTTTTTCACCCCCAAATATACTTTACATCTTTTTGGTTACCCAAACACCGAAAAATACCTTATAAAGGCTATTTCATAGCAAGTTACTTTCTCTATGACCCTGCTAAGCCCATTTTGTATACTGAAGTACTTATATTTTTTCATCACAACTCTACTTTACAGCTTTTTGATTCTCACAACACCAAGAAATACATTTCAAAGACCATTTCAGAGCAAGTTACTTTCTTAATGTCCCTCCTAAACCCATTTTGCAACTAGAAGTACTTATCTTTTTCACCCACAACTATACTTTACAGCTTTTTGGATACCTCAACACCAAGAAATACTTTTCAATGACCATTTCAGAGTAAGTTACTTTCTTAATGTCCCTCCTAAACCCATGTTCCATCTTGAAAAACTTATCTTTTTCACCCACAACTATACTTTACAGCTTCTTGGCTACCTCAACACCAAGAAATATCTTTCAAAGACCGTTTCTGAGCAAGTTACTTTCTTATTATCACTACTAATCCCATTTTCGAACTTTAAGTACTTGTGATTTTCTCTCATTACATTACATTAAAGCTTTTGTGATACCTCATAACCAAAAAATACTTTTCAAGGACCATTACAGAGAAAGTTACATTCATAATATCTCTCCTAACCCCATTTTGAAACTTGAAGTACTTACTTTTTTCAACCACGACTAAACCTAAAATCTTTTTGGATCCCTCAACACCAAGAAATACATTTCAAAAGGCATTTCAGAGCAAGTTACTCTCTGAATGTCCCTCTTAAACCCATTTTCCAACTTGAAGTACTTATCTTTTTCATCCACAACTATACTTTACAGCTTTTTGGATACCTCAACACCAAGAAATACCTTTCAAAGACCATTTCAGAGCAAGTTACTTTCTTAATGTCCCACCTAAACCCATTTTGCAACTTGAAGTACTTATCTTTTTCACCCACAACTATACTTTACAGCTTTTTGAATGTCCCAACACCAAGTAATACTTTTCAAAGTTAATTTCAGAGCAAGTTACTTTCTTAATGTTCCTCCTAAACCCATTTTCCAACTTGAAGTACTTATCTTTTTCACCCACAACTATACTTTACAGCTTTTTGGATACCTCAACACCAAGAAATACCTTTCAAAGACCATTTCAGAGCAAGTTACTTTCTTAATGCCCCTCCTAAACCCATTTTCCAAATTGAAGTACCTATCTTTTTTCATTAAGAACTATACTTTACAGCCTTTTTGATACCGCAGCACTTAGAAATTCTTTTCAAATACCATTTAAAAGAAAGTTACTTTCTTAATGATCATCCTAAGACAATATTCAAACTTGAATTACTAATCTTTTTCAATCACAACTATACTATACAGCTTTTTGGATACCTAAAAACCAAGAAATACTTTTCAAAGACCATTTCAGAGCAAGTTACTTTCTTAATGTCCCTCCTAAACCCATTTTCCAACTTGAAGTACTTATCTTTTTCACCCACAACTATACTGTACAGATTTTTGGTTACGTCAACACAAAGATATACTTTTCATCTACCATTCAGAGCAAATTAATTTCTTATTGTCCCTCCTAAGCCCATTTTCCAACTTGAAGTACTTATGTTTTTCACACACAACTATACATTAAAGCTTTTTGGATGCTCCAACACCAAGCAATACTTTCCAAAGGCATTTCAGAACAAGTTCTTTTCTTAATATGCTTCTTAAACCAATTTTACAAATTCTAAATTTTTCCATAGTAGATAGAAAAAGCTATATCATAGCTGTGAATATTTTCTCGAAAGATAAGCAGTTCTATTTCAATTTTTAATTTTCTCAATGAAGTGAAGAAAAGTTCAAGTTCTCTTCTGAATATTCTCAATGAAAAAGAAATTAGTTTTTATTCAATTATATTTTTCCAAATAATACAAACATTTTAAACTTTAGTTCAGATTTTTCTCAAAGTTATGAAAAATTTAAAATACTGTTCCAAATTTTCTCAACGAAGTGAAGAAAAGTTCAAGTTCTTTTCTGAACTTTACCAAAGAACTCATTTCAATTCTAATTTCTCCAGAGAAAACAAAAATCTTCCACTTCTGTTCTTTATTTCAAAAGACATGAAGAAATTTAAAGTTCAAGTCTAATTTTTCGGTGGAAGATAGAAAAAGTAATCCCCAACCCGAAGGACCCCCCCGGTCCGCCAAGGCCCCCGGCCCCCCGGTCCCGACAATGCCCACCAAAGAACACCGAACCCAAAGGCCCCCCGACACACCCAAAAGACCAACAAACAAAAATTTCTCTTAGAAATAATATTTTTCATCACTGATAACACTTTTCTGTTCGAACTAGCAAGTTTTCTACCAAAGATAACAAATTTTTTCGTAGAAGTAACATTTTTGATTGTGATAACAACTTTTCTGTCAGAAATAGCAAGTTATGCTTAACACTAACAAACCCACTCATCAAAGTAATGATATTTTACCTTAATACTAACATACTTTTACTGAACACACGGAAATTTCTCTTAGAAATAATATTTTTCATCAATGATAACACTTTTTCTGTTCGAACTAGCAAGTTTTCTACCAAAGATACAAAATTTTTTCTTAAAAGTAACATTTTTGATTTTAATAGCAACTTTTCTGTCAGAAGTAGCAAGTTTTTCTTAACACTAACAAACCTTCTCATCAAAGTAATTATATTTTACCTTAATACTAAAATACTTTTACTGAAAAAACACACATTTTTCTTAGAAATAATATTTTTCATCACTGATAACACTTTTCTGTTCGAACTAGCAAGTTTTCTACCAAAGATACCAAATATTTTCATTGAAGTAACATTTTTTTATTGTGACAGCAACTTTTCTGTCAGAATTAGCAAGTTTTGCTTAACACTGACAAAGATTCTCATCAAAGTAATAATATTTTAGCTTAATACTAACATACTTTTACTGAACACACAGAAATTTCTCTTAGAAATAATATTTTTCGTCAGTGATAACACTTTTTCTGTTCGAACTAATATGTTTTCTACCAAATGTGTGATAACAACTTTTCTGTCAGAAGTAGCAAGTTTTGCATAACACTAACAAACATTCTCATCAAAGTAACGATATTTTACTTTAATACTAACATACTTTTACTGAACACACACAAATTTTTCTCAGAAATAATATTTTTCGTCAATGATAACACTTTTTCTGTTCGAACTAGCAAGTTTTCTAGCAAAGATACCAAATTTTTTCTTAGAAGTAACATTTATTGATTGTGATAACATTTTTTCTGTCAGAAGTAGCAAGTTTTGCTTAACACTAACAAACCTTCTCATCAAAGTAACAACATTTTACCCTAATACTAACATACTTTTACTGAACAAACAAAAATTTCTCTTAGAAATAATATTTTTCATCAATAATAACACTTTTTCTGTTCGAACTAGCAAGTTTTCTAGCAAAGATACCAAATTTTTTCTTAGAAGTAACATTTTTTGATTGTGATAAGAAATTTTCTGTCAGAAGTAGCAAGTTTTGCTTAACACTAACAAACATTCTCATCAAAGTAACGATATTTTACTTTAATACTAACATACTTTTACTGAACACACACAAATTTTTCTTAGAAACAATATTTTTCGTCAATGATAACACTTTTTCTGTTCGAACTAGCAAGTTTTCTAGCAAAGATACAAAATTTTTTCTTAGAAGTAACATTTTTTGATTGTAATAACAACTTTTCTGTCAGAAGTAGCAAATTTTGCTTAACACAAACAAACCTTCTCATCAAAGTAATGATATTTTACCTTAATACTAACATACTTTTACTGAACAAACAAAAATTTCTCTCAGAAATAATATTTTTCATCACTGATAACACTTTTTCTGTTTGAACTAGCAAGTTTTCTACCAAAGATACCAAATATTTTCATAGAAGTAACATTTTTTGATTGTGATAACAACTTTTCTGTCAGAAGTAGCAAGTTTTGCTTAACACTAACAAACATTCTCATCAAAGTAATGATATTTTACATTAATACTAACATACTTTTACTGAACACACAGAAATTTTTCTTAAAAATAATATTTTCGTCAGTGATAACACTTTTTCTGTTCGAACTAGCAAGTTTTCTACCAAAGATACCAAATTTTTTCATAGACGTACCATTTTTTGATTGTGATAACAACTTTTCTGTCAGAAGTAGCAAGGTTTGCTTAACACTAACAAACATTCTCATCAAAGTAACTATATTTTCCCTTAATGCTAACATAATTTTACTGAAAAAACAAAAATTTATCTTCGAAATAAAGTTTTTAGTCAATGAAAACCATTTTTCTGTTCGAACTAGCAAGTTTTCTACGAAAGAAACAAAATATTTTCATAGAAGTAAAATTTTTTTATTGTGATAACAATTTTTCCGTCAGAAGTAGCAAGTTTTGCTTAACAATAGCAAACCTTCTCATCAAAGTAACAACATTTTACCCTAATAATAACAAACTTTTACTGTACAAACAAAATTTCTCTTAGAAATAATATTTTTCATCACTGATAACACTTTTTCTGTTTGAACTAGCAAGTTGTCTAGCAAATATACCAAATTTTTTCATAGAAGTAACATTTTTTGATTGTGATAACAACTTTTCTGTCAGAAGTAGCTAGTTTTGCTAAACACTAACAAACATTCTCATCAAAGTAACTACATTTTACTTTAATGCTAACATACTTTTACCGAGAAAAAACAAATTTCTATTTTAAATAATATTTTTCGTCAATGACAACACTTTTTCTGTTCGAATTAGCATGTTTTCTACCAAAGACACCAAATTTAATCTTAGAAGTAACATTTTTTGATTGTGATAACAAATTTTCTGTCAAAAGTAGCAAGTTTTGCTTAACACTAACAATCCTTTTTATCAAAGTAATGATATTTTACCCTAATACTAACATACTTTTACTGAACAAACAAAAATTTCTCTTAGAAATAATATTTTTCGTCAGTGATAACACTTTTTCTATTCGAACTAGCAAGTTTTCTACCAAAGATACAAAATTTGTTCTTAGAATTAACATTTTTGATTGTAATAGCAACTTTTCTGTCAGAAGTAGCAAGTTTTGCTTAACACTAACAAAAATTCTCATCAAAGTAATGATATTTTACCTTAATACTAACATACTTTTACTGAACACACTTAAATTTCTCTTAGAAATAATATTTTTCGTCAGTGATAACACTTTTTCTGTTCGAATTCGCAAATTTTCTACCAAAGATACTAAATTTTTTCGTAGAAGTAACATTTTTTGATTGTGATAACAACTTTTCGGTCAGAAGTAGCAAGTTCTGCATAACACTAACAAACATTCTCATCAAAGTAACGATATTTTAATTTAATACTAACAAACTTTTACTGAACAAACACAAATTTTTCTTAGAAAAAATATTTTTCGTCAATGATAACACTTTTTCTGTTCGAACTAGCAAGTTTTCTAGCAAAGATAAAAAATATTTTCTTAGAAGTAACATTTTTTTTATTGTAATAACAACTTTTCTGTCAGAAGTAGCAAATTTTGCTTAACACAAACAAACCTTCTCATCAAAGTAATGATATTTTACCTTAATACTAACATACTTTTACTGAACAAACAAAAATTTCTCTCAGAAATAATATTTTTCATCACTGATAACACTTTTTCTGTTCGAACTAGCAAGTTTTCTACCAAAGATACCAAATATTTTCATAGAAGTAAAATTTTTTGATTGTGATAACAACTTTTCTGTCAGGAGTAGCAAGTTTTGCTTAACACTAACAAACATTCTCATCAAAGTAATGATATTTTACCTTAATACTAACATACTTTTACTGAACACACAGAAATTTTTCTTATAAATAATATTTTCGTCAGTGATAACACTTTTTCTGTTCGAACTAGCAAGTTTTCTACCAAAGATACCAAATTTTTTCATAGACGTACCATTTTTTGATTGTGATAACAACTTTTCTGTCAGAAGTAGCAAGTTTTGCTTTACACTAAAAGACATTCTCATCAAAGTAATGATATTTTACCTTAATACAAACATACTTTTACTGAACACACACAAATTTCTCTTAGAAATAATATTTTCCGTCAGTGATAACACTTTTTCTGTTCGAACTAGCAAGTTTTCTAGCAAAGATACCAATTTTTTTCTTAGAAGTAATATTTT